>NW_027397148.1:1622753-1688203 GCF_003265705.2 Callorhinus ursinus
TGTGTGTGTGTGTGTGTGTGTGTGTGTGTGTGTGTGTGTGTGTGTGTGAGAGACATCTTCCTTCTCTATTTGTCTATCAGTGGACTTAGGTTGCTTCCATATCTTGGCTATTGTATATAACTCTGCAATAAAAATAAGGGTACATATATCCTTTTGAATTAGTGTTTTTGTTTTCTTTGGGTCAGTATGCAAGAGTGGAATAACTGGATTGTATGGTAATTCTATTTTTAATTTTCTGATGAAACTCCATACAGTTTTCCACAGTGGGTGTACCAATTTACATTCTACGAACAGTGCATGAGGGTTCCTTTTTCTCTGTATCCTCACCAACACTTGTGATTTCTTGTCTTTTTTATTTTAGACATTCTGCCAGGTGATATCTCATTGTGGGTTTGATTTGCATTTCCCTGATAATTAGTGATATTGAACATTTTTTTCATGTATCTGTTGGCCATTTGTATGTCTTCTTTGGAAAAATGTCTATTCAGGTCCTCTGCCCGTTTTTTGATGTGGAGTTGTAGAAGTTCTTTATATCTTTTGGATATTAACCCCTTATTGGATATCCCATTTGCAAATATCTAATATCTAAAGTAGGTTGTCTTTTTGCTTTGTTGATTATTTCCTTCACAGTGCAAAAGCTTTTTATTTTGATGTGGTCCTGATTGTTTATTTTTTCTTTTGTTTCCTTTCAACTTTGAAAATAGGGATTAGAGTTCCAAGTCAGACTATACAAATCAATGAAAATATTCTGTATTTTCAGTGAGAAATAGTAAAAAACCAGTATTGTTTAAAAATCAGAAGTTGAATTTTAAGTCTTTTATTCATTTTGAAACTTGTGTTGAGAAAATATTATTTCACTTGATAAGACAGATTTCAGATTTTGTGGAGATTTTTGGGGGGGCACTTTTTTTCTTTTTTTTTGTTTTTTTGTTAATTTTTATTGTTGTGTTAATCACTGTACATTACATCATTAGTTTTTGATGTAGTGTTCCATGATTCATTGTTTGTGTATAACACCCAGTGCTCCATGCAGAACGTGCCCTCTTTAATACCCATCACCAGGCTAACCCATCCCCCCACCCCCCTCCCCTCTAGAACCCTCAGTTTGTTTTTCAGAGTCCATCGTCTCTCATGGTTTGTCTCCCCCTCCGATTTCCCCCCCTTCATTCTTCCCCTCCTATCTTCTTCTTCTTTTTCTTAACATATATTGCATTATTTGTTTCAGAGATACAGCTCTGTGATTCAACAGTCTTGCACAATTCACAGCGCTCACCATAGCACATACCCTCCCTAATGTCTATCACCCAGTTTGTGGAGATTTTTTGAGTGAATGCCCTGAATGCTTTTAAGGACTATAGTGTATATGATGACAATAACTATTGTGTTTGTCTTTAAAACTTCTGACTTTTCCTTTTCTTTGATACCACCTAAACAACTTTTTTAGAAAAAGACAGCATTGGCTATAAGTAGGATAAAGAAAAGGATAGATCTGTTTGTTTGTTTACTGGGGGGGGGGTACCTGAATAAGCATTGGAAAAAAGAGACCTAGGGGCAGGCAAGAGAGGGAGATAACATTTCCTCTCTACCTATTGTAAGTCAGATACTATACTAGGTACTTCCATTCATGTGAATGTCATTTAGTCTTAAAATCTCATGAGATGTAGATAATCATTGACACTCATTTTACAGATAAGAAAAATCATGACTAAAATAAATAATTTGTCCTGAGTCAAATGGTTAGTGGTAAAAGTCAGGATTTAATACTAAATGATTAATGATAAAAGTCAGCATTTATTATTTTTTTTAAAGATTTTATTTATTTATTTGAGAGAGAGAGAGATAGCCAGGGGGGTGGCAAGAGAGCAAGAGCTGGGGGGGCAGGGAGGGGCAAAGGAAGAGGGAGCAGGCTCCCAGGGATCACGACCTGAGCTGAAGGCAGACACTTAACTGACTGAGCCACCCAGGCACCCCAAAAGTCAGCATTTAATCCTAAATCTTTGGCTTCATTGCCTGTGTTCTTCCCCACAAAATAGTTAAGGTGAAATGAGCCATTAACATTGCAAAATAAAACAGAAGGGCTGTTTATATGTGATTTTTCTGAGTAGAAAAGAAAGGCTATGTTGAGGAATAAAGTAGAATTCCCTATATTGGCAAAAGTCTGGAGCATTTGTGAGGGGGATACTAGACAGTGATATATACCCGGTGTTCCTAAATCAGGTTCATATTTCATGAGGTACTATTGGTGGAGTTGTGGGGGTAGGGAGGATTATCTATGCACCACATTGAAATCAGAGTTTGAAAAAGTCTTTCATTTGTTTGCATCACATGAGAGATATGTTTCCAATAATTAAATGGAACTCAGTGAGCAGTGTGTATCTATATATAAGTAGATTTATTTGTTGTTGTTGCTTAAGCTTAAGTTAGTTGCTACTAGTAACTGAGTTTTCAGTCTCTCAGATCCCTGGTATTTCTTTGAAATCGACTTTGATAAACACCGGGGTAAGAGTTCTTTGATAGCTCTATCTGATCTCAGAAATATCTTTTGGAAACTTGGAAAATTAACGTGGTTAGTATTTTATATGAATGGATAATATAGATTTTAGTATATAGTATTAATCTAAGAAAACAAAAAGAGTTCATGTATTGTTATATACTGGTTTGAAGAAATCACCCAAAAATTTCCACCTGGGATTTTTTTGTTTTAATGCATAGGTGAGACTTTTAAATACCTCCTCAAAGCTAATTTGTCACCTGTTTCTGAAATGGAATAGATTAAACCTGGCTTAAGTGTCATACTATTTTATGTCTTACATTTAGTTCTGTAAAGCTGTTTAGTCATCTCCTTTAATCACCTTCTTTAATGTCCCTAGGTTATTGAATCTCTGGGAATTGTTATTTATAAAGCACTGGACTATGGTTTGAAGGAGAATGAAGAAAGGGAGTTAAGCCCCCCCTTGGAGCAGCTCATTGATCACATGGCCAATACGGTGGAAGCTGATGGCAGTAACGATGAAGGCTATGAGGCTGCAGATGAAGGCCTGGAAGATGAAGAAGATGAAAAGAGAAAAGTCTCAGCCATCCGGTCATATAGAGATGTCATGAAGGTAAAGAGGCAATTGACATAGTACTTGTTTTTTGTTTTTTTTTTTAAGATTTTATTTATTTATTTTGACAGAGAGAGAGACACACAGTGAGAGAGGGAACACAAGCAGAGGGAGTGGGAGAGGGAGAAGCAGGCTTCCCACTGAGCAGGGAGCCTGAAGAGTGGCTCGATCCCAGGACCCTGGGATCATGACCTGAACTGAAGGCAGATGCTTAACCAACTGAACCACCCAGGTGCCCCAGTACTTTTTTTTTAAGAGTTTTTATTTCACTTTAGACTTTTTTTATTTTATTATGTTATGTTAATCACCGTACATTACATCATTAGTTTTTGATGTAGTGTTCACTTTAGACTTTTAATTGTAGAGAACAAACTGGTGGTTACCAGAGGGAAGGGGGTGGGGGGGGGTGAAAATAGGTGATGGGAATTGAGGAGTGCAGGTGTTGTGATGAGCACCAGGTGTTGTATGAAAGAGTTGAATCACTAAATTGTACACCTGAAACTAGTATACACTGTATGTTAACTAAGTGGATTTTAAATAAAAACTTTAAAAAAAAGCATATGGGAAAAAATAAGTTACAAACTGAAAAAAAAAGTAAATGGGAATTCAGCATTTGATAATAGTTCATAGATCTTCAGCTATTAGTGAAAGGAATAAGGAACTAAAATATTCCTGGTTTTGTGATTTTTCATAACCTCAACATAGCCATTTGTGATTGAATTATAACTCTCAAAAAACCACTTTTAGATATTATATACTCCTTAATATTACATATTCTACAACAACTTAACTGAGCATGATGTCTTCAGTTGACTTCTGCATTTTCCTTTTTATGGAGTAAATAACAACTGTGATCCACTAATTTATATGAAGATTCTGCATCTGAAATATCACAGCTAATTGTCTTAGCTTGTTTTCTTGACCTACTTCGTGAAATTTATATGTAATGAAATGAGTTTTATAGCTTGAATTGAAATTTTCTCCTTAAACTTTCTGTGTACTTGAAGGACATAATGCTAAATCCACAGAGATTAAAATTAAGATTTGTCACCTTAGTCTTAAAAGAGCATTCTGTTTAGAGTTATTTACATATGATGTTTACTAGATTCTGTAAGCAGTATTGGTTATATATCACTTATTTTCCAGCTTTTTTAAAAGCATCCCAGAGACAGGAATAGAGAGGAAACTTTGAAGACAGTACTTTTCAGGTGTACTACAGCATACCCTGCATCTTGTCCCTTCTTAGATAATAAATTTCCTGAGAACTCTAGAACAGGACTCTACAGTTATGATGCTTATGAAATTCAGATACATTCTTCAGCTCTTTTAATACTTGCAGTACTTTTTAAATCAACAGTGTATGCAGGTAAAATCCTCATATATGTACAAATTGGAATTTCACACATTTTATTCATTTTATATTTTCTAGATGTTAAAGAATATTTTGAAATATATCTACATTTAAGGCAAGATAAAACTTTCTACAGTCCACAAATGACTTATTTGTTCCATTGTAGACCAATGATAATGATAAAAGTGAAAAGTAAAAGATTTTCCATTTAGACATAAACCTACTTATGTCTTTAAAAAGTTTTTTGGTAGGGAGTATGTAGGGGGCAGTGAACAGGGAGGTGGTGAATAAAGAGGAGAATACCCACCTGACCAGTAGAATGATAGATGTCATAGCCAGATTGTTCTCTTATGCTACAGATATAGATGAGGGCTAGAGATTTATTGGAATCTTACAATTCTTATTCAATGACATTGAATATGTTAACTTATAAAACAAAAATTCTTGGACAGTCATCAGTTTGAACTGGTAACTTTCATTTCATTTTATTATTTTTTAATTTGAGCTACTACGTCTGGACTCCTACCTATCTTACTACTTTCATAATATGAAAAATAATTAAAAGGGTGTTTACATATCATAAAACCCATTATTCATGGCCATATAGGGATATATATAGTTGTGGTTTGATTAGTGGGTTGAAATCTTCAGTTAGTAAACTGACTTCTTGTTGGAAGAGAAGACAAGAATTAACTGAAGGAATATAGCTGCTTTCTCCTTGTTTGAAGTGGAAATATGAAACTACATTTGAATAATATAAATAATAGAATATTTAGGAACTTGGAGATAGCTTGTTTTTATTTCTTAGTGAACAAGACCTCTTTAGTGTGTAACTTCTGCCCTGAATAGTCATTCTTATTCTACTAATATTTTTAATTTATGTTTTAACATGATATTATTTGAAAAGTGTCTCACATTTGTTGTTCTCTGAGCCTTATGGTAACACTGTGAGATAGATTGGGAAGGCATTTTTATACCCATTTTACACATGGAAGAACTAAGGCTCAGAGAACCTTCTCCAGCTTCGCAGGACGGAGTAAGGGAGAAGAAGAAGGGTACATGGTGGTCAAATTCAGAGGCTTATACTCTGGTAGGCCTGGTTTTGCCATTTTTGTACCAACTGTTGTTGCCCTGGATTATTTAATCCTATGATCCTTATTCTTTTGTAAAGTGAGAACAATATCTGCCTGATTGAATTTTTGCATATGAAATTAGATAATATAATCAATATAAAGTATCTAATATAGTTCTTATCATGAATAAAAATTTAATAGCGCTTACTATATGCCAGGCATTTTTCTAGGTGCTAGGGACATAGTACCAAACAATATACAAATGGTCCCTACCTTTACAGCTTTTAATTGAAATGGAGAAAAACAATATAAACAAATAAAGCATAAACACATACATATAATGTTTTATGACTCATTTCACGGCTTTTTGCCATTGCATATAAATCAGAATGAATTGTAGTCACAGATTTATGTCAGAGATAGAAATATGTTCTTCTCTTAAAAATATAACACCTAAAACATTTTCCTTTAAGTATTTTTTTGAGAAACATATATAACCAAGTAATACTTTCAAGAAGCATTAAGGAAAGATCATTTTAAAAAATTATTTTCTTGGGATGCCTGGGTGGCTCAGTTGGTTAAGTGTTCAACTCTTGATTTTGGCTCAAGTCACAATCTCAGGGTCGTGAGATTGAGCACCACCACCCCCCCAGTCAGGCTCAGCGCCCTCAGAGAGAGTCTGCTTGAGATTCTCTCTTCTTCTGCCCCTCCCCACTGTGCATGAGCTCTTGGTCTCTCGCCTTTTCTCTCTCAAATAATAAATAAATCTTTTTTAAAAAATTACTTTTTTATCTGTAAATACATTCTGGAAACTGTTCATTCAATTAACATGAGTCAAAAGGAAAAGATTGTAGATGTGAAGGAAAAAGTGGTGATGATGGAGTGCGAAGTGTGCAGGAATGGAAGATCGAAGAGATGGGGTTAGGGATGATGAAAGAGTAAGACTTGAAACAGTGGATAGAAAGGACAAGTTAAAAAAAAAGTGTAGAACCT
Organism: Callorhinus ursinus; assembly: GCF_003265705.2. Taxonomy (NCBI): domain Eukaryota; kingdom Metazoa; phylum Chordata; class Mammalia; order Carnivora; family Otariidae; genus Callorhinus; species Callorhinus ursinus. The sequence continues at coordinate 1,629,275 of NW_027397148.1, forward strand.
AGAAAAAGTGTCTGAGAAATGACTGAAATTAATGAGAATAGTATATGAACAACGTTCTTCATTTGAAATGAATGTAAAGTTCTCAGTTTATTTACACACTCATTTACCTTTTGAAATATTCATTAAGCATTTAGTGTACCTTCTTTGTGCAGAGTGCTCTATCAGCACTTAGGTTGCTGAGATTAACTAGGGTTAAGTGAACCCCTGTGAAATAAGTATTATAGACCAGGTGTGGAGGAACATACTAGCCCGTACACTACTCTTGTGCAAATTAGCGATTAGCAATAGATATTCCTGCTTCAAGATACTTTACTTCCATCTTTAAGAAAATTGTTATAATAAATAGAAATTTGCAATGTCTGTTATGTAGAGGATGTCCTTCTAGATATAGTACCCTCATGAACATTCTGAACATACCAAAGTGGTGGTCCAAAATGTACATGAGATGCTCAGGGAGCACAGAGAGAAGCAATGAACTCAGCCTGGTGGATTCTGGTGCTCTTATAAAATCCAGTCCCCCTAATAATTGGGGAATGCATATAAAGCAATACCATATGCAACTCTTTTGCAAGCAAGAATTTACTTTTGTTGATATCTGAAATTAATGGTAAAGTTTTTCACTTAATAATTGATAGCTGCAGTGTAAATTTTCATAGCCCTTATATAAAATAATTTGACAGTATATTAAAATGTTTGAAACTGTTCACAATGTATAATAGCAAAGGCTAGGAACATCCTGATGTTCATTAATGGGGGAGTCTCTAAGTATCACTCCCCGCTAAAAGAATCCCAGGATTCCTTAGAGGAATGGCTAATTCCAGATCTAGGAATGCAATGTATAAAATAGCCTGGAACAACCTGTTATACCAGGAAACAGACTACTCAGGGTTACTAAATTGTATAAAAAGGACTCAGAAGCCAACTCAAAGAGGTTCCCATTGGTCAAAGATGGAAGAATTTGATCATTAGTAAGAATAATAGCTGCAATGGATTAAAAAACATATCAAATATTCTGATTTCCATGAACACATAAATGATAGTAAAACTCTCATTGGTTACCTTTAGAGGCTGTTGTTAGGGAACCAACTTATTTCAAGAATTGGCAAGTAAATGGAAAGCATATTCATCCTGCCTTTTCCATACGAACCAGCACCTTAGGGTAACCAATTAGTTTTGTACAAGTTTCTTTTTATAAAAGTATTCCAGCTAATACATGAAAATGGAATGATAGGAATTGCAAAATGGTAATATTCTGTTTCCAAAGAAAGAATAGCAGTAATCATTGTGTCATCAAAAGAGACCAAAAGACTTTATGTGCCTCCTTGATGGAAGTTTACATCACTTAGGAAGTATTCTTGCCAAATAAGCAAACAAAAAAAACCCGATCTTCAATCTGGTCAAGGCTCCAGATCTAACTACCAATTTTCAGGAAATCCAGAGGATATAGAAACATTTTAAATAACACCATAAGGATGCAATCTGCAAAATCGAGATTGTGGGAAACTCTGTAGGACAAATCATGTAATTTCTTCAATAAATAAATTCAAGAAAAATGGAGGGAGAGAGAAGAAAAACTTAGATTAAAAGAAACTTGTTAGATAGCATCCAGTTGCAGCATGTGGACATTATACAGATTCCAGTTAAAAGAAATAAATTGTAAAAATGTGTGTACATATTTGAGGTAATCAGGAAAATTTTGCCTTTTATGTTATACTTGATGATACTAGAAATTACTCATATATTTTTGTAAAATTTTGGGGCACCTGGATGGAGTAGTTGGTTAGGTGTCAGACTCTTGGTTTTGGCTCAGGTCTGATCTCAAGGTCATGAGATGGAGCCCCAGTGCTAAGTGTGGAGTATGCTTGGGTCTCTCCCTCTGTCCCCTCCCCACTAAAATAAATAAATAAATCTTAAAATACATTCTTTTTTTATTTTTAAGTAATCTCTACACTGAAGGTGGGGCTGGAACTCACAACCCTGAGATCATGAGTTGCATACTCCACTGACGAAGCCAGCCAGGTGCTGCAGAAATTACTCATATTTTTAATACGATAATAGTTATTTTTTAAAGAACGTATGAAACTCAGCTATCTGGGATTTGCTACCCTGGTGGGTAGGGCTGAGCAGGTGAGGAAGTAGATTAAGATTGGCCACGAATGGATCATTATTAAAGTTGGGTGATGGGTACATGCCAATTCATATAAGATTCACCTAGTTTTGTTTTGAAGTTTTTTCATATAAAAAATTAAAATATGTAAAAGTGTCCAGAATAATCCTTTGTGATAGTAATACCAATGATAGAAATTTCTCAAAGAGGTAAGTTTTTAGTAGCACGGCACCCCGATACAAGCGGATGCAACTGCGCATGTGCACCCCATGTGTGTTTGGGTTATGGAGTGGCCTTTGGTGGTCTCCTCGGCACATGGGCTTTGTGGCCTAGTGTCCCCATCCCCCCACCTGTGATCCCATGCCTGGGCATGGAAGGGGTCGCTACCAAGGTTTCCACCAGCCCACAAGCGACACCATGGCAGCCAACCCCTCCAGTGGCTCTTGCTCATGGCCACCCATGACTATTACTGGCACCACCTGGGTTCCACTTCCAGTAACAGTTCCAGCAGAAGTGCAGACTGTCCTGTGGAAGGCATTCCTCACCACGCAGGTCTCCCCAAGGCCAACCTGGTCACTGGTAGGCAAGCTTCTTTTCCCACAAGTCTACTCTCTCGTTCATGGCTACAGTGTTGGAGTCCCCAGAATCCTTGGACTCTTCCCAGGCCTCCAGCAGGACAATCACCTGTGATTTAGCTCTGGAAGCCATGAGGAAGCAGCCTGGTGGCCAGCCTGGCAAAGCCAACACTGGGCTCCAATCTTGAGTGGCCAACACCAGGCTTCAAAAGGCACTAGGCTCATCAGAACCCCACCCCTCCCCTCCCCTCCCATTAGACTAGGTAGGTTGCAGCAAGCAGAAGCAGTTGGGCTCTTTTATATCAATATAGCAAAACACCAAAAAAGAAGTTGATAGAACCCCACTCTTTTATTATCCAAGCCACAAACTTTCCTGATACCTTGTAACTGTGTACCTTGCACCAAGTGGAAAAAAAACTCCAAGCAGCCAGTAAAAAAAAAAAAAGAAAGAAAAAGAAAATTTTTAAATTGAGATATAATTGACATATTATGTTAGTTTTAGGTGTACAACTTAATGATTTGAAATATGTATATATTGTAAAATGATTTTCATAATAAGTCTAGTTAACATCCATCAGCATACATAGTTACACATTTTTTTCCTGTGATGAGAACTTTTAAAATTTACTCTTTCAGCAACTTTCAAATGTACAATACAGTATTATTAACTATGGTCACTATGCTGTATATTACATCCTCAGGACTTATTTTATAATGGTAAGTTTGTGTCTTTTGACTTCCTTCACCCATATTGCCCATGCCCCCCACACACCCCTACCTCTGCCAACTACCTATCTGTTCTTTGTACAAAACAATTATTTGTTAAAATTTTTACTTAAATTCCATTTAGTTAACATACATTGTAATATTAGTTTCATGTGTACAGTATAGTGATTCAACACTTCCATACAACATCTGCTCATAACAACAAGTGCACTCCTTAATCCCCATTATCTATTTTCACCCATACCCCCACCCACCTAATCTGGTAACCATCAGTTTGTTGTCCATAGTTAAGAGTCTGTACAAAGAGATAACTTTTAAAAGAAGAAAATGTTACATGGATACATTGAAGATGTGTTTTGCAGCATTATTTACACTATTCTAAAATGAAATAAATGGCAAAGAAATGATTACCAACTAGATGGACTGTTACATAGTCTCTAAAATTATAATGCTCTGAGTTATTTAGCAATATGGAAAATTTCTGCTTTAAAATAGAAAAGAGACCATGAAGTTCTGCATATAGTGATATATGGATAAAGAATGAAAGAAACTGGTAATTTGAAATAGTATATTAGTGGTGTTGTGATTCAGGGTAAACCATTTAGCTTCAGAAATTCCATTCCTCTTATTGTTTACCATTTATATAATAAAGATTTAAAAATTTTAGTATATTAAGTATGTTATTGGCCATGAGTAGTCTTACAAGTTATGCTTTCAGTGTTAATTCATAATTTAAAACAAAATGTGGCATGTTTCTGCAAATATAAGCATAAAGTTTACACACAATAAGCCCTGCTTATAAAAAGCTAGCAGGTTTTTCGTTTGCCGTGTAATGTCAGAATTTGCATACAATTTTGAAAACTCCTCAGGGGAAAAGTTTAAGAAAAGAGTAGTACTGTAGAATGTGATTTAAAATAGAAACAAGCTTTATGAATTTAATTTTATTATGCCAAACTAGGTTAGCCCAGTGCAGTTTGTCTTCATTTAAACAATGTACATGTATTACAAATAGCTGATACAGGGGTGCTTGGGTGGCACAGTTGGTTAAGAAACTGACTTTTGGTTTCAACTCAGGTCATGATCTGAGGGTCATGAGATGGAGCCCCAAGTTGGGCTCTGTGCTCAGGGGGGAATCTGCTAAAGTTTCTCTCTCCCTCTGGCCCTCCCTGCACTTACTCTTGCTCACATTCTCTCTCACTCTCTCAAATAAATAAATTTCTTAAAAAAAACCAAATAGCTGATACAGGATCAATCTATTATTTTCATTTATGTATGAAGGTGGCATAGGTTTAATGGAGCATATACAAGTGAAGGCAAAATGTTTGTTTGAGCTTGTCATTACTGAATTAAGATCCTGTGAATATGGGTTAGTTGGGTGAACAGTGTTCATCAGTCAAATTAGAAAGACTCCAAGGAAGGAAACTGCAGTTCTCTGTACTTCAGAATGTTGTGTTCCTTAAGTTTTGAAATTTGCTGGGAACATACTAATTTGTTTTTTCTGATTTAGGCAAAAATTTAGTAACTTTTTCTAACTATATGATGCTAAATTTAGTGAAGATGTTTTTTATACAGTTTTTTCTTTGTTTAGTTGTTGATTTCTTATGATAAATATATGATTACATTCATTGGGCAAAACATTTTAGTTATAGTTTAAAATGATATTTTACTTAGGTTTTGCAAATAAAATTCTAAGCTTTGTGAACTGAACATTTTTAAAAACATTTGTATTTCAACAGTTGACAATAAATTATGGGGAAATCCTGTAGTCTAATATTATCAACAAAGGACTGTAATGTGATTAATTCTAAACATTTGAGAAGATACCATTTTGATTATGCCATTTTCTTTTCTGGGATGATTGAGTTTACAAACATTGCAATTAAATGTTTCTAAGCAAATGGTGATGGATTGCTAAATGCTTTGGAATATAGAATTTAAGCAAAACCTCTATTCTCAGTTAATTGTTAGTCTGTATAGTATTTTGATACTAATTAGGGTAAAAAAATCGGTGGATAATATATAGAATTTCTGAGTTACTGGCATACATCTTTGATGTGATATCAAATAAAATTTTTTCATAGCACCTGGGTGGCTCAGTCAGTTAAGTGTCCAACTCTTGATCTCAGCTTAGGTCTTGATCTCAGGGTTGTGAGTTCAAGCTCCAAGCTGGGCGTGGAGCCTACTTAAAAAATAAATAAAATTTTTTCTCCTAGTTGGTGCATTCAAAAATACAGATGCTAACTTATTTGACAAAAAAATGAAAATGTTTCAAAATGTTAGAAAGTATTGTAGGTTGTCTTTTTTTTCTAATCACATCTATCTAGACAAAGTTTGCAGATATTTTCAAGTTTTGTTGAAAATATATAACAAGGTCTTATGTGTTTAATGAAAACTTCAGAAAATTTATTTGGATTCTAGCAATAGTATTAATGATTCTATACAGGGAATCCAGATAATAGAGTTGTCAGATTGACTTTTAATTTATGTTCAAGATCCCAAGAGTCGGGATTGAAACTTTGAGCAGAAAACTGGAAAACATATAAAAAGAACCAAATGGAAATTTAGAACCAAAAAAATAAAGTAACTGAAATAAAAGTTTAGTGAACAGACTAGACAGAGCTGAAGAGAAAAAGAATGAAATGGAGTATCATCAGTAGAAAATACTGAGAATGAAGTATAGAGACACAAAAAGAATAGAGTACAGAATAAAGGGTCAGATACAGGGCACCTGGGTGGCTCAGTTGGTTAAGCGACTGCCTTCAGCTCAGGTCATGATCCTGGAGTCCCAGGATCGAGTCCCGCATCAGGCTCCCTGCTTGGTGGGGAGTCTACTTCTCCCTCTGACCCTCCCCCCTCTCATGTGCTCTCTCTCTCTCTCTCATTCTCTCTCTCAAATAAATAAATAAAATCTTTAAAAAAAAGAAATTAAAAAAAAAGGGTCAGATACAAAGGCAGTATATTTAATTAAAATCCTAAAAGGAGGGCAAGGAAAAGGGAGGATGGAAGAAATATTTGAATACTAAGAATTAATACATATGAAGGTAATAGCTAATGTAGTTAATACATATTAGTTAATACAAACTAAGAATTTTCCAAAACCATGGAAAATACTATGCCACCAATTCAAGAAGCCCCACAAATCAAGAGCATGTAAAGTAATATGAAAATAACTTAGTTTCCTTGTAGTTAAACTGCCAAAAATCACAAACAGAAAATCTAAAATCTTAGAGGAAAAATTAGACTGCACTGACTTCTCAATAGAAACAGCAGAAGCTGGAAGACATAATGGAATGATATCTTCAAAGTTCTGAAATAGAACCTAAAATTCTTTCACCTAGGAAATATCTTTCAAGAATAAAGGTAAAATAGGGGCATCTGGGTGGCTCAGTCGGTTAAGCATCTGCCTTTGGCTCAGGTCTTGATCTCAGGGTCCTGGGGTTGAGCCCTGCATCGGGCTCCCGGCTCAGTGGGGAGTCTGCTGCTCTGTCTCCCGCTGCTCCCACCCCCTGATTGTGCTTTCTCTCTTGCATGCATTCTCTCTCTCTCAAATAAATATATTTTTTAAAAAGAATAGAAGTAAAATAGCTCTTTTTCTGGTTAACAGGTATCAGGAGTGGCCTAGGGTAGGAGTTGGGGAGTCATCAGCCTTTCGGTGGCATTTAAAATTAACCTTAAAAATTTATTTATAGAACAATGGCAGGTAGGTTAAGTAAGGGATAACATAGTCCATCCTCTCTTGAAATAAACTGAAATCTAACAATGTCAAATAAATTGTCTAAGGTCATATAACCTCGTGTTGATACATATGGGTCAGAACCCACTCCTGCTAATTGTTCCTCTTCCTCCATATTGTCCCCCCCTTTTTTTTTGGTAACTGTAAAAGACGGTTTTGTTGTATGCTTACTGTATACCATGCTGTATGGTTAAATACTTGAAAAACATGACTTTCTTTAATATAAAAGTAATATACATTCATTCTAGAGTAGAGTGCATAAGAGCTTGGCTTAGATCTAGAGGTAGACTGCTTGGGTTCAACTCCAGTTCTGCCTAGCTGTGTGATTTGGGTAAATTACTCAGCTATTCTAAATCTCAGTTTCCATATCAGTTGGATTGTTGTAAGGATTAAATGAAATGATGCATTCAGGAAAAAAGAACAAAATAAATATCAAGCAGTTCATAGACACCGAAATAACCACTTGGATTATTTCTCCTCTGTGGGACTGTTTCTCCCTCTGTCTCAATGGAGACTTTGTGGAATTTTATTATTCTTTGTTAAGTTTTTAAAACATATTTTAAATTGTGGTAAAATACACATACAACTTATCATTTAAATTATTTTAAAGTGTACAATTTAGTGGCATTAAGTACATTCACAATATTGTTCAACCATAATCATTATCTAGTTCCAGAGCTTTTTTATCACCTCACATGGAAACCCCATACTCATCACTTCTTATCCCTTGTTGTTCAGCCCCTGGCAACCACTAATCAGCTTTTTGACTTTGTGGATTTGTGTATTTTGGGAATTTCATATAAATGGAATCATACAATATATGACCTTTTGTGTCTGGCTCCTTTTAGCATAATGGTGTTAAGGTTCATCCATGTTATGGTATGTGTCAGTACTTTATTCCTTTTTATGAATGAGTAAGATTTCACTGTATGTATATACCACATTTTGTTTTTCCAAGTATTAGTTCAGAATATTTGAATTGTTTCCACCTTTGGCTACTATGAATAGTTGCTGGTATGAACATTGATACACAAGCTTTTGTTTGAACACTGGTTTTCTATTCTTTTTGATAAACAGTTGACCCTTGAACAATGCAGAGGTTAGGGACATTGACCCCCTGCACAGCCAAAAATTTGCATACCCAGCTTTTGATTCCCCAAAAACCTAACTGCTAAGGAAGCCAAGTGTTGACCAGAAGCCTTTCTGATAACATAAACAGTCAGTTAATACATAGTTTGTATGTTATATGTATTATTTACTGTATTCTTACAGTAAAGTAAGCTAGAAAAAGTGTTATTAAAAAAATCATATGGAAGAGAAAATACATTTACAAATACAGTACAGTATTGTACTGTATTTATATTTTAAAAATATGCACGTAAGTGTACCTTAGCAGTTCAAACACATGTTGTTCAAGGTTAACTGTATCCTCCCTAAGGTGGAATTGCTGGATCACATGGTAACTTTTTGATAAATCAGCAAACTGTTTTTCTCAGTGGCTGTACCATTTTACATTTCTACCAGCAATACACAAGGGTTCCAATATCTCCACATTCTCATCAACATTTATTTTCCATTTTTGGTTTTTGTTTTTGTAGCCATCCTACTGGGTCTGAGTGGTATCTCATTGTGGTTTTGACTTGCATTTCTCTAATGACTAATGGTGTTGAGCATCTTTTTATGTGCTTTTTGGTCAGTTGTATATTTTCTTTGGAAAAATGTCAGTTTTTAAACTGAATTGTCTTTTTGTTGCGTTTAAGAGTTCTTTATAGAGCCATCTGGGTAGCTCAGTTAAGCATCTTGGTTTCAGCCCAGGTCATGATCTCAGGGTTGTGAGATGATGGAGCCCCATGTTGGGCTTGGCGCTGGGTGTGGAGCCTGCTTGGGATTCTCTCTCTCCCTCTCCCCTAGCCCCCACTTTCTCTCTTTCTCTCTCAAATAAATAATCTTTAAAAAAAAAGTTCTTTATATATCTTGAATAGTAGACCCTTATCAGATATCTGATTTGCAAATATTTTTCCCATAATGTGGGCCTTTTAAGTCTCTTGAAAATGTCCCTTGATGTACAAAAACTTTTAACTTTGATGAAGTCTAATTTATCCATTTTGTTGGTTATGCTTTGGTGTCATATCTAAAAAATCATTACCAAATCCATGAACAAGAAGGTTGATCCCTATGTTTTCAGAGTTTTATTTTTTGGGCTGTTATATTTAGGTCTCTGATCCATTTTGAGTTAATTTTTATATATATAGTGTGAGTTAGGGGTGAACTTCATTTTTCTACATGTGGATATCCAGTGTTCTTAGCATCATTTGTTGAAGAGATTGTTCTTTTCTCATTTCATGGTCTAGGCACTTTTGTCAAAAACTAATCAACCAAAGATATATGGGTTTATTTCTGAACTCTCCGTTCTATTTCATTGATTTATAGGTCTTTCCTTATATACCACATTGATTTGATTACAGTAACTTTATAGTAAGTTTTGAAATTCAACCTGTAAGTCTTCCAACTTTGTTCTTTTCAAGATTGTTTTGGCTGTTTGAGGCCCCTTGCAGCCCCTTGCAGCTCCATATGAATTTTAGGATCAGATTTTCTGTTTCTTCAAAAAAAAAAAATCGTTGATATTAGGGATTGCATTCAATGTCTAGATCACTTTGTGTAGTATTACCATTTTAACAGTATTAAATCTTCCAACCCATGAATATGGGATGTCTTTCCATTTATTTGGGTCTTTCAGCAATGTTTTATAGTTTTCGGTATGTGTATCTTGTACCTCCTTGGTTAAATTTATTGCTTAATCGTTTTTTAATACTTTTATAAATGGAATTGCTTTCTTAATTTCTTTTTCTGATTGTTCATTGATACAGAAATACACCTTTTTGTGTGTGTTGATCATGTATCCCACAACTTTGCTGAAATTGCTTATTAGCTCTAAGAGTTTTTTGTAGATTCTTTTGGATTTTATATATGTATAGGATTATGTCCTATGCATTTAAAAAACATTTTTAGACCTAGTTATTACCTTTACACCAGTGTTTTTCAACTTGCAGGTCACAACCTAATAGTGGATCATGAAATCAATTCAATTTGTAAGTTTGGTTCTGTGAAATTGTTGTGTATAAAACATAGATTGTTTGCATGTATTGGAGTCCTTGTATAAAATATATTTCTTACCAGGAATTAAAGTAAAAAAAAAAATGAAACTCTTAGTAGTTGCTTTTCATTATCTTGGAAATGATAATTTTTTTAAAAGATTTTATTTTTTTCCTTGAGAGAGAGAGCAAGACAGAGAGCATGAGCAGGGGGCAGAGGGAGAGGGAAAAGCAGACGCCTCACTGAGCAGGGAGTGGACACAGGGCTCGGTCCCAGCACCCCAAGATCATGACCTGAGCTGAAGGCAGATGCTTAACCAACTGAGCCATCCAGGTGCCCTTGTTTGTTTTGTTTCTTAAATTCCACATATGAGTGAAGTCATATAGCATTTGTCTTTCTCTGGCCGACTTAACTTTGCTTAGCATAATACTCTGTAGTTCCATCCATGTCATTATTAATGCAAGATCTCATTCTTTTTATGGTTGAGTAATATTCCATTGTATAGCTTGTGAGATTTTTGCTTTTCATGCTTTCTGATAAATCATTTCTTAGCCTTGTTTTGGGTACTGTGGAGAAAATTTCTTACTGAAACCCAAGATACTTGAGAAGAATATACTTTATTAAAGATAATAATCTATCTAGTAAATTGCATATACTTATTACAAATGAAAACAAAAGCCATATTATGAAGGATAATATATCTACAAAGATATCTTTTATTCTCCAATGGATAGAAATTACTAAAGTATAATAAAATGTATATTTTCAGTAATTGAATTAATATGAAATTTCCTGAATATAGTAAAGAATTAAGGGTAAACTCACAGCTTTTTAAAGCAAATGAAATACCTTAAAATATAACTATAATACATGGATACAAAATTACTACTTTACAAAAGTAAAATTATTCCCATGCACTAGACTCATGATAGGGTGTCTTTCCAATCTAATAAATTAAATACTGTTTGATTTTTCTAAATTGTTGTGTATGATGCTAACTTGCATCTTTTACCCATGAACAGTTTGGGGGGTTATGGACTATGTACAGTAAAGGACATTGGGACTGGAGCTGCCACCAGTGGAGTTATTCTGCCCTCTGCCCTCTTTGTTCCACTCTCCATTTACTGATGCAGCATCTTCCCAGTGGTCCACCTGTCATTCTGACAGGGTTTTTTTGAGATTTTATTTATTTATTTAAGAGAGAGAGAGAGAGAGAGAGAGCACTAGCAGAGGGAGAGGGGGAGGAGTAGAGGGAGAGGGAGAAGCAGACTCCCCGCTGAGCAGGGAGCTTGACACAGGACTCAATCCCAGGACTCCAGGATCACGATCTGAGCCAAAGGCAGATGTTTAGCCAACTGAGCCACCCAGGCACCCCCTTTTTTTTTACTGCATTACACAATTCAGCATGTATTGGGACGAGCCTGGGCTTTAGAATCCCATAAGACTGTGTTTAATTCTTCTCCCTCCTGTCAGCTTTCTGATTGTGGACAAGTCACTTGAGTCCTCTTAGCCTCACTTTCCTTTGCTATAAAATGGAGATAATTCAGGGTTACGCTGAAGAATAAATGCTATTATGCTGTGTATATGACGTGTCAAATACAAGTGCCTGGCATGGTAAAAAAAAATTATAGCTATTAAAACACCTGTGTTATGATTAATACTTAGTAAATGGTAGTTCCATTTCTGCTTGCAACCAAAACTTGTATAAATGTTCTATCATTTTCAAGTAGAAGCTAACGAATTCTACAAAGTTCATCTGTGCCATTGGGTGTTTGTTAGTAGAACGTGTTTTCCATATAATTGTATAGATTTTACTGATAGTTTTGTGATACATTAGGTTTTAGATGATGGGAATTGCCTTGCTGTCTGTTATGAAAATATGAATATATGGGGTATGTCTGTTTTTAAGGTACCAAAACCCCAAAATAATAAATGAGCATTATTATTTTATTTTCCTCTTCTGTAGTTATGTGCTGCTCATCTTCCAGCTGAATCAGAGGCACCAAATCATTATCAGGCAGTATGTCGTGCACTGTTTGCAGAAACAATGGAGCTACACACGTTTCTGACTAAAATTAAGAGTGCAAAGGAGGTAAGTACTACTGCTTTTATTTATTGGCATTGTGAAAGATTAACCTGAATTTTCAACACTGTCCATCATAATATTTAAAATATTTATTACCATCCTTATCATGAGTGCTAAAAATAATTTAGGAAAGAATCAACATAGGCAAAATTAAATATTTTTTTTTAAATTGCAGTATAGTTGACATATATACAATATAATGATTGAACAATTCTATACCTTACTCAGTGCTCACCCATCCTCCCACCCACATCCCCTCTGGCAATCATTAGTTTGTTCTCTCTAGTTAAGAATCTGTTTTTTTGTCTTTTTTTCCTTTGTTCATCTGTTTTGTTTCTTAAATTCTACATAAGAATGAAATTATATGGTATTTGTCTTTCTCTGACTTATTTGGCTTAGCATTATGCCCTCTAGATCCATCCATGTTGTTGCAAATGGCAGGATCTCATTCTTTTGTATGGCTGAGTAATACTCCATTGTATATCTGTACCACATCATCTTTATCCACTCATCTGTCGATGGACACTGGGGCTACTTCCGTAATTTGGCTATTGTAAATAATGCTCCAGTAAACATAGGGGTGCATATATCTTCTTGAATTGGGGCTTTCATATTTTGGGGTTAATACCCAGTAGTGGAATTACTAGATCATATGGTAATTCTATTTTTAATATTTTGAGGAACCTCCATACTGTCTTCCACAGTGGCTGCACCAGTTTGCATTCCCACCAACAGTGTAGAAGGATTTTTTCTCCATGTCCTTGCCAATGCTTGTTGTTTCCTGTGTTGTTAATTTTAACCATTCCGACAGGTGTGAGGTGATATCTCGTTGTGGGTTTGATTTGCATTTCCCTGATGATGAGTGATGGTGAGCATCTTTTCATGTGTCTCTTGGCCATCTGGATGTCTTCTTTGGAGAAATGTCTATTCGTGTCTTCTTTTATTATTATGATGATGATGATGATGTTAGTCCCCATACCGTACATCATTAGTTTTTGATGTAGTGTTCCATGATTCATTATTTTTGTATAACACCCAGTGTGCCATGCAATACGTGCCTTCCTTAATACCCATCACTGGGGCAACCCATCCCCATACCCCTCTCCCCTCTAAAACCCTCAGTTTGTTTCTCAGAGTCCATAGTCTCTCATGGTTCATCTCTCCCTCCGATTCCCCCCCCCTTCATTTTTCCCTTCCTTCTCCTAATATCCTCCATGCTATTCCTTATGTTCCACAAATAAGTGGAACCATATGATAATTGACTTTCTCTGCTTGACTTATTTCACTTCCATCCACGTCTTCTGCCCATTTTTAATTAGATTATTTGGGTTTTCTTTTCCATGTTGAGTTTTATATAAGTTGTTTTATATTTTGAATTCTTTTATTGGATATGTCATTTGCAAATATCTTCTTCCATTTGTTAGGTTGTCTTTTAGTTTTGTTGATTGTTTCCTTTGCTCTGCAGAAGCTTTTTATTTTGATATAATCCCAATTATTTTTGCTCTTGTTTCTCTTGCCTCAAGAGACATATCCACAAAAATTTTGTTATGGCTGATGTCAGTGAAATTACTGCCTGTGCTTTCTTCTAGGATTTTTATGGTTTCAGGTCTCACATTTAGGTCTTTAATCCATTTTGAGTTTATTTATGTGTATGGTGAAAGACATTGGTCCAGTCTCATTCTTTTGCACGCAGCTGTCCAGTTTCCCCAGTACCATTTGTTGAAGAGACTGTCTTTTTCCCATTGCATATTCTTGTCTCCTTTGTCAAAGATTAATTGACCACATAATCATGAGTTTATTTCTGGGTTTCCTATTCTGTTCTCTTCATCTATGTATTTTTATCAGTGTCTTCGCCAGTTCTGTACTGTTTTGATTACTTTAGCTTAATAGTATATCTTGATATTTGCAGTTGTAATATTTCCAGTTTTGTTCTTCTTTTTCAAGATTGCTTTGGCTATTGAAGGTCTTTTGTGGTTCCATATAAATTTTAGGATTATTTATTCTAATTCTGTGAAAAGTGCTGTTGGTATTTTGATAGAAATTGCATTAAATCTATAGATTGCTTTGGGTAATGTGGACATTTTAACAATATTTGTTCTTCCAGTCCATGAGCATGGAATATCTTTCTATTTGTTTGTGTTGTCTTCAGTTTCCTCATCAGGTTTCAGAGTACAGATCTTTCACCTTATTTGTTTATTCCTAGGTATCAGTTTTGGTGCCATTGTATGTGGGATTGATTTTCTTTTCTTTTGGGGGGGGGTTGTTTTCTTAATTTCTCTTTCTGCTGTTTCATTATTATTGTGTAGAAACACAGCAGATTTCTGTACATTGATTTTGTATCCTGTGGCGTTACTGAATTCATTTATCAGTTCTAGTAGTTTTGGGGTGGAATCTTTAGGGTTTTCTATGTATAGTGTCATATCATGTGCAAATAGTGAAAGTTTTTCTTCCTCCTTACCAATTTTGATGCCTTCTATTTCTTTTTCTTGTCAGATTGCTATGGCTAGGACTTCTAGGACTATGTTGAATGAAAGTGATGAGAGTGGACATGCTTGTGTTGTTCCTGATCTTAGAGAAAAAGCTCTTGGTTTTTCAGCATTGAGTATGATATTAGCTGTGGGTTTTTCATGTATGGCCTTTATTATGTTGAGTTATTTTCCCTCTAAACCTGCTTTGTTGAGGATTTTTTCATGAATGGATATTGTGCTTTGTTACTTTTTCTGCATCTATTGAAATGATCATGTGGTTTTTATCCAAAACTTGCTGATGTGATGTATCATGTTGATTTATTTGTGAATATTGAACCACTTTTGCTTCCCAGGAATAAATCCCACTTGATCATGGTGAATGACTTTTTTTACTGTATTGTTGGGTTCTGTTTACTAGTATTTTGTTGAGGATTTTTGCATCTCTGTTCATCAGAGATATTGGCCTGTAGTTCTCTTTTTTTGTGGTGTCTTTATCTGGTTTTGGTATCAGGATAATGCTGGCCTCATAGAATGAATTTGGAAGCTTTCCTTCTATTTTTTTGGAATAGTTTGAGAAGAATAGATATTAACTCTTCTTTACGTGTTTGGTAGAATTTACCTGTGAAGCTGTCTGATCCTGGGCTTTTGTTTACTGGGAGTTTTTTGATAACTTACTCAATTTCATTGCTGGTAATTCATCTGTTCAAATTTTCTATGTCTTCCTAATTCAGTTTTGGGAAGTTGTATGTTTCTAGGAATTTATCCATTTCTTCAAGATTGTCCAATTTGTTGGCATATAATTTTTGATAATATTGTCTTATCCTTTGCATTTCTGTTTCACTTGTTATTTCTCCTCTTTCATTTCTGATTTTGTTTAAATTTGTTCTTAGTTTTTTAATCTGTTGTTTAAATGAAAGTGTGTAAATCCATGTTATAAAACAGATTTTTGTAAAGCTTCCTTACAAATGAGAAATAAAATGCCACTGAATTAGTTCAGTTTCCCATATGACTTGCTTTTCACCATCTTTCTGCCACTCTTTCCATTTTAAAAGATATAGTACCTTTTTCAGGAAGGAATATGGACTCAGGAAGGAGGCTGTTACACATTTGATAATTTAACTATTTTATAGTGGATTTGGATAAATATATAATGGAGGTGATTGGAATTAATATTCATATAGTTGACAATCTCATTTTAGCTATTTTCTTTCATTATTATTCATCATTGTCTGTGATTTAAACTGTTATGTGTAGAGTCCAAAGAGAATCACTCTAATTTATTTACAAGTTGAATTACCATATTATACATCACACAGATGGTTGTGAAGATTCATGAGATCTATATAAAGCAGCACAGCATCTGTCATGCAGTAAGAGCTCAGTACATGATAGGTGGTGGGTATAATTTCTTTTATGACTAAAGTACAGAGTTTCTCTGAAGTACTAGTTTAAAACTTCTGATGACACAGAGTTTGGGGAGGGATACAGTGCAATGTGTTAGAGTGGAAGGAAAATATTAACCCATATTAGCCTAATAAGACTAATTATCTCTGGTAGTAAGTGACAGATGTGTCATCCAGATCACCCTTAATAAATCACCTTAAATAGGGCGCCTGGGTGGCTCAGTTGGTTAAGCGACTGCCTTCGGCTCAGGTCATGATCCTGGAGTCCCGGGATCGAGTCCCACATCGGGCTCCCTGCTCAGCGGGGAGTCTGCTTCTCCCTCTGACCCTCTTCCCTCTCGTGTTCTCTATCTCTCATTCTCTCTCTCTCTCAAATAAATAAATAAAATCTTTAAAAAAAATAAATAAATCACCTTAAATAAATCCATTTTATATGTATGAATAAGAGCTCTAAGCATTCTTTTCTGTCCTAGCCTGGATACTGTTCATAGTCTGCCTTTTTGTTATAAGCCAATGAAAAACTATGTTTTTTGTTTTTTTTTTTAGGATTTTATAGAGTTAGACCAAGAGAAAAAGTCTTCAAAGGGTGGAAAAGGGTGAACTGTGTGTTATTTGAAGAATAATTACAGGGGTGCCTGGGTGGCTCAGTCATTAAGCGTCTGCCTTCAGCTCAGGTCATGATCCCAGGGTCCTAGGATCGAGCCCCTCATCGGGCTCCCTGCTCTGCAGGAAGCCTGCTTCTCCCTCTTCTACTTCCCCTGCTTGTGTTCCCTCTCTCGCTGTGTCTCTCTCTGTCAAATAAATAAATAAATAAAATCTTAAAAAAAAAAAGAATTATAAATACATCATGGGGACTAGCTTGTCCTCTTGGACAGAACCAGATTAAATGCTTCAGAGTAAATATCCAAAAGTACATCCTCAATTAAGGTTTAGTAAATAGTAGAAAAGATTACTTTTTAAGCTTGTAATTGTCTTCCCCAGCTTGTTAAGTTTGAGATTGCTTTCTCCAGAGAAACAAGCGTTATTTTTAGGATGTAAATATAGTCCTGTGGGGTTAATAGAGTAAACTAAATGCACCGCTGAAGTCCTTTCAACACACACATTCTCAGGAACCATTCTGAGCTTAAAGAATTGTATTGATAAGTATTTTTTCCTACTCTATTCCAGTAAGCTAAAAAAAATTTTTTTTTTTGCTCTTGATTAGAACTTTGTCAAACATGTTCCAAGAAAGAAATTTAAATGTTTTCAAAGTTTATTTGAATAAAAATCTCACAAGCAGAGTAAAACAACAGTGGCTGGTGGCTGTGTGGCAGTGCCCACAGAGACTGGCCCGGCGCTTACTGAGGCTGGGGCCCCTGAGGCGGTTCCAGCACCATCTCATCACGTCATCCTCTGGCACCACCCCAGTTTTAGCTCTTTGTAGATACTGGTTCTGTCCTGTTTTCTCATCTACTCTGTTTCCTTACTTTCCATTTGTCTCTCTGGAAACTGCTCCATTTTTGGAGAGAACTCCTCAGTGCCCTCAGGCTCTTCTCAGAATGCTCATTTCCCTGAGGATAGTGCTGTCTGCTGCTTCTCTCTCTCTCTCTCTCAGGTGCTCTCTCTGGCATATCTTCATATTTCTGCGCTGCAGTGGGTTGGTAATATTCTCTCTTTCCTCTGCTGCTTCCAAACAACTGCTCTTCTTGGACAGAAAGCTCGTGCTGTCCACTTCCGTTATTCTTTATTTTTTTTCCAGCAGTTTGGTATAGATTGTATTGGTCGACTTTGTTTCTCACACATACATTTCCAAACCTTTAGGCAGAATAGAAAATTTTTCTTTTAATATACACCATCTGATTTTCTATAAAGGAAAAAATATATATATATTTTAAAATATATAATTAAAATGTATAATATATTTAAATAAATATTTCCAAATTTTTCTTTTTCAATTGCATGCTCAACTTGATTTTTTAAATTATTTTTTTATTATTATGTTCAATTAGCCAGCATATAGTACATCATTAGTTTTTGATATAGTGTTCAATGATTCATTAGTTGTGTACCTACTGTCATCTGCCACCGTCTTGTCTGATTTCTTTGATCAAAAGAAACTATAGCTCTGTATTCTGGACTTCCCCTCTACTTCACTATTCTGCTTACCTGAACACACTTCTGGCCTTGTGACCACTTGCGATTATTCTGCCTTGGAAATCCTGGGCTCTCATTCCCCCTTCCTACCTATAACTTCTGCCCTGTCGAGCTCTAGCCCTCACTGCCACCTGAGCCCATCTTCCAGTCTCTTGATTTCCCCATTTTTCTCCCAGTTTATCAGCCCTTCTTGGATGGACTTCCTTTCCTGGGTGGACTACGTTCAGGTCACATGTCCATCCTGGATTGTTATACTAGCTTCCTGCCAGTCCTCTCATCACAGTGAATCTTCTTCATCAATTTCCTTTTTCACATTGTCCGTGAATGATTCTTGTAGGTCACAGATCTGACCTGAGGAGTCCAGCCCAGTCCCATACCTATGTGTGACCATAGGCTAGCTTTCATAGGCTAGGGGAACTGCCCTCCCACATTTGACTTGGTACACAGCCAGGGTTCTGCACCCTGGTTTTCTGGAGGGAATGGCAAGGACACTGAGCATCCCCACTGGTCCAGCCATGCTCATCTACACATCTGCATCCCTAGCCCAGACGCCTTCACTAGGGCCTTTACTGACAGGCTTTCCTCCCCTCTGAGTCAGTACTTTCTTTTCTTTTCTTTTTTTTTTTTTTAAGATTTTATTTATTTATTTGACAGACAGCGAGAGAGGGAACACAAGCAGGGGGAGTGGGAGAGGGAGAAGCAGGCTTCCCGTGGAGGAGGGAGCCCGATGCGGGACTCGATCCCAGGACCCTGGGATCATGACCTGAGCCAAAGGCAGACGCTCAACGACTGAGCCCCAGGTGCTTCCAGAACTTTATCTTTCTATCCTTCCTTCTTTACCTCCCACCAGCCCTCAGGTCCATAAAATGGCAGGAACGTTTTATCCACTACTCCTTGGCAGTGAGATTTCCCCCACCTGCCTGCATGTCACCTATGGGGTGTCATTCTGTGGGGAAAAAAGTGGAACAAGAGAAGCAAAACATCCTTTTTGGCCTCTCATTTGCACTGTTGCAGATACTTTTGATTTGGCTCATTCCACCTGACCATGAGACACCTGGCAACTCAGAAGAACCCTGTTGCTTCCCTGATTAATATGGCTCCCCATCAGCTATAGACTAAAATTTAAACCATTCTGTATTTCCCCTACTTATGTTTTTATTGTCCTTTTCAACACTGTCTGCTTTGCATTTTACACTGTCTAGTCAAAATTACTCAGAGATTCTGAATACATCGTGCTGTTGTATGTCTGTGACCCTTGCACATCCTGTTCTTTCTGCCTGGAATTCTCTTCTCCTGTTGTCTGCTTGGTGAACCCCTATTTAGCCATGTAAACCCTGCTCGCATATTGCCTCCTTTGTGAAATATTCATGACCTCCCTCCAACCCAACAGAGTTTTATATCCTCCAGTTCCTCTATATCTAATTCATCCTTTGCTCTTGCACTTCTCATACTCTGTGGTAGTTATTTGCTTACATCTTTGTGCTTTTTTTTCTTCACAACTGAACCAGGTACTTCTTGAGCTAAATGACTGTTCTAAATCATCTTTATGTTATGACTCTTAATGTAGTATATGCACATGGGAAATAGTCCAGAAATATTTGTTGAACTGAAATAACTTATATGTTATATCTGTATTTTTCCAGAACTTTGGAGGTTTTTGTCTGGTTTAAAGAAGTCAGTTTTGAAAGCATTTGTGATTCTTAGAAACATTTTGGCCAAAATATTTCTAGTAAAAATGAGAACTTTTATGGGTATATAGATAAGGTCTTTGAGTGCTCTTGATATTCTTTAAATTTAACATAAAAATTCATTTAATAGTTTTGATAAGGCAAGCTATAAAATATGTGGAAATCCTGACATTTAAGGACATTCTGTATCATTTAATTACAGATTTTATATTACATAAATTGCTTGTCAACACTGAGGTTTTAGAAGTAAAGTCTTATCACGGTCCAAATGGATTTTTTTCCTTCTGCAATGTATGCTGCTTTCTTGAAATTACGAATATTTTCATATATGTTCATGTATGTATGGTGGTCATTTTAACCTTTTCTCAAGAGTACTAAATTCACACTTGTACTAAAATACTGTTAATTTGATATTTTTTCTAAAGCTCTTAAAATACTTTATACCGGCATACCTCATTGGGTTTCACAGATACTGTGGGGGTTTTTGTTTTGTTTTTTAGAAATTAAAGGTTTGTGCCAACCCTCTGTCAAGCAGGTTTATCAATGACATTTTTCCAACAGTATTTGCTCACTTTGTGTCTCTGTGTCGCATTTTAGTAATTCTTGCAGTATTTCAAACTTTTTCATTCTTGTCATCTTTGTTATGGTGATCTGTGATGAGTGATCTTTAATGTTATTATTATAATTGTTTGGGGGCACCACAAACTGCCCAGATAAAACAGCAGACTTAATTGATAAATGTGTATTCTGACTTCTCCCCTGACTGGCTCTTCTCCATCTCTCTCCCTCTCCTTGGGCTTCCCTATTCCCTGAGACACAACAATATTGACATTAGGCCAAAAAATAACCCTACAAAGGCCTGTAAGTGTTTAAGTGGAAGGAAGAGTTGCACGTCTCTCATTTTAAATCAAAAGCTAGAAATGATTAACCTTAGTGAGGAAGGCATATAAAAGCTGAGATAGGCTAAAAGCTAGGCCTCTTGCACCAGTTAGCCAAGTTGTGAATGCAAAGGTAAAGTTCTTAAAGGAAGTTAAAATGCTACTCCAGTGGATACATGAATTAAGAAAGCAAATGCTGATATGGAGAAAGTTTTAGTGGTTTGGATAGATCAAACCAGTCACAACATTCCCTTAAGCCAAAGCTTAATCTAGAGCCAGACCCTAACTCTTTTCAGCTCTTTGAAGCTGAGAGAGGGGAAGAAGATGCAGAAGAAAGTTTGAAACATACAGAGGTTGGTTCATGAAGTTTAAGGAAAGAAGCTGTCTCCATAACGTAAAAGTACAACTTGAAGCAGCAAGTGTTGATGTAGCGGCAGCAAGTTCTCTACAAGGTCTATTATCTAAGATAATTATCTATTATTATCTGTTATCTAAGATAATTCTTCTGTTGGTAGAAGATGCCATCTAGAACTTTCGTAGCTAGAGAAGAGAAATCAGTGCCTGGCTTCAAAGCTTCAAAGGACAGGCTGACTCTCTTGTTCACTGCTAATGCAGCTGATGACTTTAAATTGAAGCTAGTGCTCATTTACCATTGTGAAAACCTTAGGGGCCGTAAGAATTATGCTAAATCTATTCTGCCTGTTCTTTATAAATGGAACAACAAAGCCTGAATGACAGCACATCTGTTTACAACATGGTTGACAAAATATTTTAAGCCCACGGTTGAGACCTATTAAAAAAGAAAAAGAAAAAGAAAAAGATTCCTTTCAAAATATTATTGTGTACTGACTGGCCACCCAAAAGCTCTGATGGAGATGTCCAGTGAAATTAATGTTGTTTTCATGCCTGCTAACACAACATCTATTCTGCAGCTCATGGATCAAGGAATAATTTCAACTTTCAAGTCTTTTTATTTGAGAAATACATTTCATAAGACTGTAGCTACAATAGGTAGTGATGTCTCTGATGGATTTGGACAGAGTCAATTGAAAACCTTCTAGAAAGTATTCACCATTCCAGGGGCACCTGGGTGGCTCAGTCGTTAAGCATCTGCCTTCGGCTCAGGTCATGATCTCAGGGTCCTGGGATCGAGCCCCGCATCGGGCTCCCTGCTCATCGGGAAGCCTGCTTCTCCCTCTCCGACTCTCCCTGCTTGTGATCCCTCTCTCACTGTGTCTCTCTCTGTCAAATAAATAATAAATAAAATCTTTAAAAAAAAAAAAGAAAGAAAATATTCACCATTCTAGATGTCATTAAAAACATTCATGGGAAGAGGTCAAAACATCAACATTAGCTGAGTTTGGAAGAAGTTGATTCCAGCTTTCATGGATGACTTTGAGGGGTTCAGGACTTCAGTGGAGGTGATAACTACGGATGGGGTGGGAATAGCAAGAGAACTAGAATTAGAAGTGGAGCCCTGAAAATCTGGCTGAATTGCTGTCATCTCCCCGTATGGATAAGCAAAGGATGTGGTTTGTAAAAAATTGTTTTATTTGAGTGTAGTCAGCCCACAGTGTTACATTAGTTTCAGGTGTACAGAATAGCGATTTAACAACTCTATATGTTGTGCTATGCTTACCACAAGTGTCACTACCATCTGTCACCATACAACACTATTATAATATCAGAAAATGGTTTTTTTGTGATGGAATCTCTGCCTAGCGAAGATGCTGTGAATATTGTTGAAATGACAACAAAGGACTTAGAATATTACATAAACTTAGTTGATAAAGCAGCAGTAGGGTTTGAGAGGACTGACTGCAATTTGGAAAGAAGTTCTACTGTAGGTGAAATTATATCAAACAGCATCACATACTACAGAGAAATTGTGAAAGGAAGAATCACTTGATGCAGCAAACTCCTGTGTTGTCTTATTTTAAGAAATTGCCACAGCCGCCCCAACCTTCAGCAGCCGCCATCCTGGTCAGTCAGCAGCCCTCAATACTGAGGGAAAGACCCTCTACCAACAAAAAGATTATGACTTGCTGAAAGTTCAGATGATGTTTAGCATTTTTTAGCAATAAAGTATTTTTTAATTAAGGTATATCCATTGTTTTTCTAGATATAATGCTATTGCACACTTAATAGACCATAGTATAAACATAACTTTTATATGTACTGGGAAAACAAAAATATTCATGTGACTCACATTATGATGTTTGCTTTATTGTGGTGGCCTGGAACCAAACCCACAATATCTCTGAGATATGCTTATACATTTTAAGACTCAGACAGCATTTCTTCTGTACCTGTGAGTTGGTATATATCAAGTGGAATTTTCAAAGTGATAACCTCTTATTTAACAATTCCTGATTTCATAGGCTAAAAGTACTTCATGTTAAATTTCTTATATACTCAATTGGTCTTTTATTAAAATATAAGTAAAACCCATGACCTATTCCCAAGTGTTACAGTTGTTCTATGACATAGTAATTATGTTTATTAGACCTGGCTTACTTTACAAAGCACAGGGCCTTGTAGTTCATCATCTGTTTATTTAGAAAGCAAATTCATTTTCATTCTAATCATTCATGATGTGATGATTTCCTTCTTAAACAATGAATGAGATCCATTAAGGTTATTCTGTGAATGATATAGAAGTTTTGGATAGGCCTGCTGTTACTGTGTCTCAAAGGCAATTTGATATCCTCGAAAGTAAGTACATATTACTATGTCTCATAAGCAATTTGATATCCTTGTATGTAATTATAGATGGAGGGACTGGCTAAGCAATCCATTTAGTGCATCAGGTTGTATGAAAGAAGAGACAGCCTGTGTCCTACTGCCAGTAACCTGCCACCGCCCAAACCCTACCAGCAAATGTGGCTAGTGAGCGTGGGTGCGGGAGAATGGAGAATTTAGCTTGGCAGTTTCAAATGTAAGCTTTTTATTGGAAAAAAGGAAGTTTTATTAATGATAGTGCCCTGTACTCCATTGCTGTCTAGGTAGTGTTTGATCATCCGTCCCTGTGTTATTATTATTAAATGAAATTATCAGTTCCTCAAACTATAATCCCTACTGCTTTCCTGTATTATATTCCTATAGCTATAAAGTGACCTCTGTTGTTTCCTCCATTTAATCCTCATTAGTAATCCTGTGACCCTTACTTTGCAGCTTGGCAAACTGAGGCTTAGAGAGATTAGGGGCTGACACAGAAGTAAACTCTAAGCACTTCTGACGCCAGCGTTTCCGTCTTCATCCTCATGAAGGTGCTCTAATGTGTTACTGCTATTTTCCTGCAAGAACAGTCACATACAGTAGATTGTATTGGAACAAAGTTTAAGAGAGTTCCAGAAGGAAAACGTAGATGTATACTTTAATATAGGCAAGATTGGAAAGAAGTTTGTGGGAGCCAGAGAGAATAAAATTTAGAGCTGGGGGAGAGGAGGGTTCCTGAGAGAACGTGTGTGTGTGTGTGTGTGTGTGTGTGTGTGTGTGTGTGTGTGTGTGTGTCTTGTCTATCTCACGCATGCACACAAATGGGAAAAGCATGGGAGGAGGGGAAGGTATCATGTTAAGTTTAGGTATGAATAATATGAGGATGTGAGATGGGAAGAGGCAGGAGCATCATAGAAATGTCAAACACTGAAACAAAATTATTTTAAGATTAGTAGAAGTCAGTTGATTTTATTCCAAACTGTTCCTAATGTGCTCTAACCATCATTGCCTCTTGGTTGAGAGTGTGTAGTGTGCTTGACCCCACACCCCAATTCTACAGGAAATACATTGTTTCACAGTAGAGGTATAACTATATTTACTTTAGTAGAAAAAGAAAAATTTGATGTATCAGAGCAGTATACTGTGTAAAAAGAATCTTTCTTTTGATGGAAGAATCCTTTTTACAAGCAAATAACTCACTTTAAAATTTATAATATTTATAAACAGTAGTAATTTTTATTTTTTTAAATTTATTGTTATGTTAATCACCATACATTACATCATTAGTTTTTGATATAGTGTTCCATGATTCATTGTTGGTGCATAACACCCAGTGCTCCATGCAGAACGTGCCCTCTTTAATTCCCATCATCAGGCTAACGCTCCCCCCACCCCCCTCCCCTCTGGAACCCTCAGTTTGTTTTTCAGAGTCCATCATCTCTCATGGTTCGTCCCCCCTCCGATTTCCCCCCCCCATTCTTCCCCTCCTGCTATCTTAATTCTTCTTTTTCTTAACATATATTGCATTATTTGTTTCAGAGGTATAGATCTGTGATTCAACAGTCTTGCACAATTCACAGTGCTCACCATAGCACATACCCTCCCCAATGTCTATCACCCAGCCACCCCATCCCTCCCACCCCACCCCCACTCCAGCAACCCTCAGTTGTTTCCTGAGATTAAGAACTCCTCATATCAGTGCGGTCATATGATACATGTCTTTCTCTGATTGACTTATTTCACTCAGCATAACACCCTCCAGTTCCATCCACGTCACTGCAAATGGCAAGATCTCATTCCTTTTGATGCCTGCATAATATTCCATTGTATATATATATACCACATCTTCTTTATCCATTCATCTTTCGATGGACATCTTGGCTCTTTCCACAGTTTGGCTATTGTGGACATTGATGCTATAAACATTGGGGTGCACGTACCCCTTCGGGTCCCTACATTTGTATCTTTGGGGTAAATACCCAGTAGTGCAATTGCTGGATCGTATGGTAGCTCTATTTTCAACTTTTTGAAGAACCTCCATACTGTTTTCCAGAGTGGTTGCACCAGCTTTCATTCCCACCAACGGTGTAGGAGGGTTCCCCTCTCTCCGCATCCCCGCCAACATCTGTCATTTCCTGACTTGTTAATTTTAGCCATTCTGAGTGGTGTGAGGTGGTATCTCATGGAGGTTTTGATTTGGATTTCCCTGATGCCGAGCGATGTGGAGCACTTTTTCATGTGTCTGTTGGCCATTTGGATGTCTTCTTTGGAAAAATGTCTGTTCATGTCTTCTGCCCATTTCTTGATTAGATTATTTGTTCTTTGGGTGTTGAGTTTGATAAGTTCTTTATAGATTTTGGATACTATCCCTTTATCTGATATGTCATTTGCAAATATTTTCTCCCATTCTGTTGGTTGTCTTTTGGTTTTGTGGACTGTTTCTTTTGCTGTGCAAAAGCTTTTTATCTTGATGAAGTCCCAAGAGTTCATTTTTGCCCTTGCTTCTCTTGCCTTTAGCAATGTTTCTAGGAAGAAGTTGCTGCGGCTGAGGTCGAAGAGGTTGTTGCCTGTGTTCTAGGATTTTGATGGACTCCTGTCTCACGTTTCGGTCTTTCAACCATTTGGAGTCTATTTTTGTGTGTGGTGTAAGGAAATGGTCCAGTTTCATTCTTCTGCATGTGGCTGTCCAATTTTCCCAACACCATTTGTTGAAGAGACTGTCTTTTTTCCATTGGACATTCTTTCCTGCTTTGTCAAAGATTAGTTGACCACAGAGTTGAGGGTCCATTTCTGGGCCCTCTATTCTATTCCACTGATCTATGTGTCTGTTTTTGTGCCAGTACCATACTGTCTTGATGATGACAGCTTTGTAATAGAGCTGGAAGTCTGGAATTGCGATGCCGCCAGCTTTGCTTTTCTTTTTCGACATTCCTCTGGCTATTCGGGGTCTTTTCTGGTTCCATACAAATTTTAGGATTATTTGTTCCATTTCTTTGAAAAAAGTGGATGGTATTTTGATGGGGATTGCATTGAATGTGTAGATTGCTCTAGGTAGCATTGACATCTTCACAATGTTTGTTCTTCCAATCCATGAGCATGGAATGGTTTTCCATTTCTTTGTGTCTTCCTCAATTTCTTTCATGGGTATTTTATAGTTTTCTGAGTACAGATCCTTTCCCTCTTTGGTTAGATTTATTCCTAGGTATCTTATGGGTTTGGGTGTCTCTTGCAGACAGCATATTGATGGGTCTTGTTTTTTAATCCAATCTGATAGCCTGTGTCTTTTGATTGGGGCATTTAGCCCATTTACATTCAGGGTAACTATTGAAAGATATGAATTTAGTGCCATTGTATTGCCTGTAAGGTGACTGTTATTGTATATTGTCTGTGTTCCTTTCGGTCTATGCTGCTTTTAGGCTCTCTCTTTGCTTAGAGGACCCCTTTCAATATTTCTTGGAGGACTGGTTTCGTGTTTGCAAATTCCTTTAGTTTTTGTTTGTCCTGGAAGATTTTTATCTCTTCTTCTATTTTCAATGACAGCCTAACTGGATATAGCATTCTTGGCTGCATATTTTTCACATTTAGTGCTCTGAAGATATCATGCCAGTCCTTTCTGGCCTGCTAGGTCTCTGTGGATAGGTCTGTTGCCAATGTAACGTTTCTACCGTTATAGGTTACATATCTCTTCTCCCGAGCTGCTTTCAGGATTTTCTCTTTGTCTCTGAGACTCGTACATTTTACTAGTAGATGTCGGGGTGTTGACCTATTTTTATTGATTTTGAGAGGGGTTCTCTGTGCCTCCTGGATTTTGATGCCTGTTTCCTTCCTCACACTAGGGAAGTTCTCTGCTATAATTTGCTCCAATATACCTTCTGCCCCTCTCTCTCTTTCTTCTTCTTCTGGGATCCCAATTATTCTAATGTTGTTTCATCTTATGGTATTGCTTATCTCTCGAATTCTGCCCTCGTGATCCAGTAGTTGTTTATCTCTCTTTCTCAGCTTCTCTATTTTCCATCATTTTGTCTTCTATATCGCTGATTCTCTCTTCTGCCTCATTTATCCTAGCAGTTAGTGCCCCCATTTTTGATTGCACCTCATTAATAGCCTTTTTGATTTCGACTTGGTTAGATTTTAGTTCTTTTATTTCTCCAGAAAGGGTTTCGTAATAATTTCCATGCTTTTTTCAAGCCCAGGTAGTATCTTTAAAATCATGATTCTGAACTCTAGGTCCAACATCGCACTAATGTATGTATTGAGTAGGTCCCTGGCCGACGGTACTACCTCTTGTTCTTTTTGTTGAGGTGATTTTTTTTGTCTTGTCATTTTGTCCAGAGGAGAATAGATGAATGAGAGAACAAAATGCTAACAGGTTAACAATGTCCCCAGAAAATATACTCTAAACAAATCAGAAAAGACCTGAAACCAGGGGAAAAGAAAGGGAAAGAAAGAAAAAAGAAAGAGGAAAAAAAAAAAAGAAAAAGATAAAAACAAAAACAGAACAAAACAAAAAAAAAAACAGAATATGATCAAATATGATCAGACTGGTGCATAGATCAGTGCCACACACTAGATTTTGGGTATATTTTGATCTGTTAGAAGAAAGTGCCTCCTAAAATTTTAAAGAAAGAAAGACATATATGTACAAAATAAGGATTGATATGATAAAGGGATGGAATATGAGTGTAAAAATGAAAATTATAAAAAATTTTAAAAAAGGAATTGATTAGAAGGTGTTTGAAAAAATGAAGAGGATTAAAAAAAAGGGAAAGAAAGAAAAAAGGGGGAGAGAATGTGATCAGGTAGACTGGAAAAAAGCCGTATGGTCGAGATTTAGAGTATATTTTGATATGTTAGAAGAAACTGTATCTCAAAATTTTAAAGAGAGAACAACTTATATATATGCCAAAAATAAAGGTAACTACTATGAAGGGATAGAATATGACTCTAAAAATGAAAAATAAAAATGTTTTTTTTTTAAAAAAGGGATTGATAAGATGTTGGTTGGAAAAGGGAAAAAGAAAAATTCAAAGAAAAAAGGTAAAAAAAATTAACTTTGAAAGACTAATGAATCATGGTAAAAAAGCCATGAATTCTATGTGCAGTATTCCCCTAGCGCTGGAGTTCTCCCGTTCCCATTGATCCGTGAACTTGGTCTTGGCTGGCTGGCTGTTCGTGCTGATCTTCTGGGGGAGGGGCCTGTTGCCGTGGTTCCCATTTGTCTTTGCCAGAGGCAGCATTGCCCCGCCCTTGCCAGTCTGGGCTAAGCAATCTGCCCGAGTTTGCTCTCAGGAGCTTTTGTTCCCTGCAAGCTTTCCGTAGAGCGTTGGAGGACGAGAGTGAAAATGGCGGCCTCCCAATCTCCACCCGGAGGAGCCAAGAACTTGGGGCCCCGCTCCTCAGTGCGCCCCCAGAGAAAAGCAGTCAGTCACTCGCATCTCCCCCATCTCCGGCCACACTCCGTGCTCACCCGGCCTGTGACCAAACGTTTCTATCTCTGGCACCCGACTCAGTGTGGAGTCTCCAAACCCAGCAGATCCCTGCGGTGCGCTCCCGCGCCGCTCCTCCCGGGGGAAGAAGGGGAGTCTCCCCAGCTCTGCCGCTTGTTGGGTCCCTGCTGGAGGAGTAGTGGCCCGACTGGGCCTCAGATCACAGTCTATGGCAACCCCAAGCTGAGAGCTTGCTCCTCAGCTCGGTCTCTGCAGCCGGCTTCCCTGCTCTGCTACACTCAGGCACCCCCGTCTTTCTGTGACCCCGAGGGTCCTGAGACCACACTGTCCTGCCAGGGTTCCACCCCCCGCTTAGCCACTGGAGCGATGTCCCTCAGCGGAGCCCACCTCTAAAAGTTCCGATTTTGTGCTCCGCAGCTCTATCACTTGCCAGAAGCGGCCGACGGAGGCCCCTTCCCCCGCCGTCTGTCCTCCCGAGTATCGCCTCAGATTCACTTCTCCGCATGTCCTACCTTCCAGAAAGTGGTCGCTTTTCTGTTCAGAGAGTTGTTGCTATTCTTTTCCTCGATCTCCTGTTGAGTTCGTAGGTGTTCAGAATGATTTGATCCCTATCCAGCTGAATTCCTGAGACTAGAGGAAATCCAGGTCTCCTACTTCTCCGCCATCTTGCTCTGCCCCCTCCTAAACAGTAGTAATTTTTTAAAAGCCCCTTTATGGTTGGTGAACCATTTTCTTTCACTCATTCATGTGACTTCTTACATCACATAGCCTTTGCTAGATTTCTGTCCACTTATCTTTAGAAAGGGAGGAGAGGGCATTTAGATATGCCAGGACTCCTCCAGTCATAAACTTCTCTGCAGAAAGTACAGTTCATGGGACTAAATCTTTGTTTTATTCATTCTCATTTTTGTAAGAGTTTTGTTGTATAGGCAAAATGTATACAGATAAAAATTTTAAATGTATGCCCAGTAAAATTTGCTATGAAGTTGTTATATACTAGTTTGTAATATGTTTTATACTATTTTACATCATATTTTAAACTTGAGGTGGATTCTGTAGGAAAGCAATTCAGTGTTGTAGATTTTAGAGGAAAGCTCAGTGTTGTCAATATTGAGCTATAACACGTTCAGTATCCACTAAGAATTGTGGGTTTTTTTAAAGATTTTATTTATTTATTTGACAGAGAGAGAAAGAGCACAAGTAGGCAGAGCGGCAGGCAGAGGGAGAGGGAGAAGCAGGCTATCCACTGAGCAGGGAGCCTGACGTGGGGCTCGATCCCAGGACTCTGGGATCATGACCTGAGCCGAAGACAGTCGCTTAATGGACTGAGCCACCCAGGCGCCCCTAAAAATTCTGTATTTTAAAATCTAACGGTAAAAAAAAATCCCAGTAAAGAAATTCCTAATACAATATTAGTCATAAATAAATAAACAATAAAAATAATTGAGATTTGTGAAACATTATATGCTCATGTTATTGCAGTAAGAACTCTATATTAGAAGGCATGTAAAATAGACTTTAAAGTCATAATTTGGGGGGGCACCTGGGTGGCTCAGTTGGTTAAGTGTCTTGAGTATTGATTTTGGCTCACGTCATGATCTCAGAGTGGTAAGATTGAGCCCCGCTGGGCGTGGAGCCTGCCTAAGATTCTCTTTCTCCCTCCCTTTGCCCCTCCCCCCCACTTGCATGTGCATGCACTGTCTCTCTTTCTCTCTAAAAAAAAATAATAAAGTCATAATTTGTGTTGTTTAGGAGATTGTGTACTCAAAGTGATGAAAGTGTTCTCTCCCCTTGCACTTTCTTGTGTCATATACATAAACAACCCAGAACTAAAGTAGAATATTCCAAACATTTTGATCTTTATGGGATAAGATGTCTAGATAGTTAAGCCATCTTGGATTTCTTCAGAGGCAGCCTCTTACAGGTGTCACTTCTGATTATCCTATTATAATGATCTTTGATCTTTTCTTAAGTGTGGTGCTTAATTCGTTTCTTATTGACATCTTAAACTCCTCTTATAAATTCTGTCTTCACTCACCATTTTGATTATGGTTTTTTATGTGCATCCTTCAGGCCTAAGCTGAAAGGACATATCCTCAAGTCTCCCCTCAATATCCTTATATATTTATTGCACTCAAACTCTTTCTTTAAGATCAGTTATCCTGTTTATTTCCTTCCTCACAGCTATCACCGTTTTCATACTCATTGGTGTCTGCCAACTAGATTATCTCACCAAGGGCAGAGACCTTTATTCTCTAATTCGTTGCTGTATCCCAGTATAATAGGGCATCTGTAAATATTTGATCAGTGTTGAATGAATTAGAGAATCTGTGTTTCAGCTACTGTAGATCTTCTTTCATACCACCTATCTTGAATCTTGGTCCCTTGACACTCTTGAATTGTCTCCAGAATGCAGAGCCTCCTTCATGTTCTCACTGCTTTGTGCCTTCCCCACACAGTGGTCTGGCATCTCTTGCTTGGGCCATGGCAAAGCCTCCTGATGTTATTTCCCTTTTCATGTACAGTCTACCCACCAGTATTATGCCCCTGTGTAGAGATCTTGTTGGCTACTTGGTACTTGTAGGTGAAAGTTTAGACCCTTGACATGACATAAGGGACCATTCACAATCAGGCCCCAGTTTTACTCTCCAGGCTCTTCATTCACTGTTCACATATGCAACCTCTCCTCCAGTCCCTGAGCACCCAGGGGCTCTTTATCTACCTGAATTGCCCCTTTCCCCTCTTCTCTCACTTAGAAAATGCTTTCTTATTCTTACAACCTAACTCAAATGTCTACTACTCTGAAATTGTTTTTCTGATTTAATTTCTTATTCTCTGTATTCATTCACAGAGTGGTCTGCTTTTGCTACTATCACTTATCATAGTACATTGTAATTACTGTTATAATAAATTATAATGAATTAGTTGCTTATGGTGCTGGAAAGAACTGGGATTAGTGCTACTTTTTAATGTTTTAGAAATAATTACGAACTACAAAAATGGATCTTGAGATAGGAGGTGAGGAGGAAATGAAAGACGTGTCTATAAACCTCAACACGGGAGAGGCAATGAGGGAACTGGGTGGTTTGGTCAAAGTTTGAGAGAACATAACAGCCATACTTAGCTGTCACAGATGCTCATGAGTGAAGAAGCACTCAATTTCAGAACTAGAATCAGTTGGCAAAATTCATTCATTTATACAACAGATATTTAATGTGTCTCCTGTGTGATAGGTACCACTGTAGTTAATAATAGCTAATATTTGCTCCATACTTACTCTGTGTTAAATTCTGTTCTAAGATTTATGTGTACATTAATTCATGGAGTTCTCACAATGAGCCATGCATTAAGTGCCATTATTGCTTCCATTTTTATTGGGGACACAGTAATGAACAAGATAAACATGGTTTCTGCCCTCACAGAAGTTACACTCAAGCAGGAATGACAGTATAGGAGCAGCCATTCCAGCACCGTGATGAGGGCCACAGTGAGTGAATGCAGGGCCCTGTGGAAGCACCTGAGAAGAGCGCCTAACCTAGGGAAGGAAACATTTTGTTTCCTCTGCCAATACAAATAGCTACAACTGTTTTAAATTAGCATTATGCCTAAATTGATAAATCACTGAATTCTACTTCTGAAACTAATATATGTTAACTAAATCGAATTTAAATAAAGAATTTAAAGAAAATAGGGGCACCTGGGTGGCTCAGTTGGTTACACCTTGGCCGTTGGCTCAGGTCATGATCCCAGGGTCCTGGGATCAAAGCCCGCATCCGGCTCCCTGCTCCTGCTCATGCTCTCTCTCTCTCATTCACTCACTCTCTCAAATAAATAAATAAAATCTTTTTTAAAAAAAGAATTTAAAAAAATAAAAGCATTATGCCTAAACATCCAAGTCCAGGAAGCACAAAGAGTTCTAAACAAGATGAACCCAAAGAAGTCCACACCACAGCACATAGTAATTAAAACGTCAAAGGTTAAAGAGAAAATCTTAGGGGCACTTGGGTGGCTCTATCGTTAAGCATCTGCTTTCAGCTCAGGTCATGATCCCAGGATCCTGGGATGGAGCCCTGGGTCAGGCTCCCTGCTCAGTGGGAAGCCTGCTTCTCCCTCTCCTGCTCCACCTGCTTATTTTCCCTCTCTGACTGTGTCTCTTTCTCTGTGAAAGAAATAAATAAAATCTTAAAAAAAAAAATCTTGAAAGCAGCAAGAGAGAAACAAAAAGTTACATACAAGGGAAAACCTATAAAGCTATCAGCTGATTTTTCAGCAGAAACTGCAGGCCAGAAGAGAGTCCTCTACAGCCAAGAATACTGCCAGGTTATCGTTCAGATTTGAAGGAGAGAGAAAGAGTGTCCCAGACAAACAAAAGATAAAGAAGTTTATCACCACTAAACAAGCCTTACAAGAAATGTTAAAGGAACTTCTTCAAGTGTAAAGGAAATGACCATAATTAGACATGAGAAAATTATGAATAAAAAGATGTAAAATATGGTAACATGGAGAAGGGAGTAAAAAGGGAAGAGAAGGGGGGAAAATATATTCTTTCTTTTTGTTTTTCAAGAATGTGTTTGAATATAAATGACCACCAAATTAATATAGACTGCTCTTTCCTTAGGTTGGTATGTATGAGCTTCATGGTAACAAACCCAAAACCTATGGTAGATCCCCAAAAAATAAAGGAGAGAGAAAGCCAAACATAAAACTATAGAAAGTCATCAGTCACAAAGACAGCAAAAGAGAAGAAGAAAGGAACAAGAAGAACTACAAAAACAACCCAAAAACTATTTAAAAATGGCAATAAGTACATACATATCAATAATTAAGTGTAAATGGCCTAATGCTCCAATCAAAAGACATAGGGAGGCAGAATAGATTAAACAAACAAACAAAAAAAGACCTATCTATATGCTGCCTACAAGAGACTAACCTCAGACCTAAAAACATGTACAGACTGAAAGTGAAGGGATGAAAAAACACCCACCGTGCAAACAAGTGAAAAGAAGCCAGGATAGCCTACATCCCAGCAATTGCACTACTGGTTATTTACCCCAAAGATAAAAATGTAGTGATCTGAAGGGGCACATGCACCCCAATGTTTATAACAGCAGTGTCCACAATAGCCAAAGTATGGAAAGAACCTCGATGTCCATCAGCAGATGAATGGATAAAGAAGATGTGGTATATATATACAATGGAATATTATGCAGCCATCAAAAAAATGAAATATTGCCCTTTGCAACGACGTGGATGGAACTAGCGGGTATCCTGCTAAGTGAAATAAGTCAATCAGAGAAAGACAAGTATCATATGATCTCATTGATACAAGGAATTTGAGAAACAAGACAGAGGATCATAGGGGAAGGAAGGGAAAAATGAAACAAGACAAAACCGGAGAGGGAGACAAACCATAAGAGACTCTTAGTCTCAGGAAACAAACTGAGGGTTGTTGGAGTGGAGGGGGGTGAGAGGGATGGGGTGGCTGGGTGATAGCTATATGTGACTTTGTTTTAAACCTTGTCATTCAAATTCTTCTGAATGGTTAAATCTTACCCTAAATTTAATAAAAATCCTGTGATGAGAGGATGATCTCCAGATGCCTAGATTGAAGCCAGTTTATCTTTAGCTGCTAATATTTGACGAGTTACTGGAATTATGGGGTAAGAAGATGAATTGGAAATAAGCATAGCTCATTATAAATCTTCACAATGTTATATGAGTGTTTTTACACTACATAATCAACAACTACTACTATGATGCTTCATTAAGTGTCCTATTATTAGTCCTATATAAGAAATCAGAATTTCATGATGAAATCTTTGAGCTCAGTTTATCTTAGATAAGACTATTACCAAATATTGTACTTAAAGTGGAATATTATGCACACACACACATATATATATGTAAAGTATCTTGTTGCTAGGGAAAAAACAATGTTTTTGGAATTGACTGCACTGTTATTAAATATTTTTTTATCTTTCTAAAAAAGTCAAATAACCACATTTTATTACCTGCAATTGGTTGAAAAAAGTCAAATGTAAATATTTCCCACCCACCATCTCCTATCAGCCAATAATCAGATCCACCTGTGTCATACCATTGCCAATGACCACATTCAGTTAAACTAAGGCATCTGCATGTGACATGACTTCCGACTCTACTCTGCTGGACTACATTCACAAAGATAAAGCCACAAGACCTCTGTCTCATTCACATATTGAAGTGTATTTTCATCAGCTTTCTCATATTCTCTGCCTTTCATTCTCCTCATGCCTGCTCGCAACACTTCCAATAATAAAACTGTACCATTTAAGTTAGCTGGAAATTCCACCCTACAGCTAAAAAGGACTTATGTTCTTCCAAGTGGTGAACATATCCTGTTTTGAAAGAAAGGATTACCACCAGATGTCTGTTTGTAAGGTTGCCATTTGTTCATTTTGATGAGATTATCCATCATTAACTTTTCAGAGCCCTTGTCAATGTCTGTCTTGTCAATTGATTTATTATTTTGTAAGTGTTAAGAAATGTGCAAAGCACTCACCTCATCAAAAATAATTAAATTACCCTCTGTGCCCTGGGTATCTTTGCTCTTATCACTGCTCTCCCTGCTTAAAATGTTGCAGAAGAATTTTTACTTGTCCTGTAAATTCTTCAATTTAATTAACCTTATTTTAACAAAAAAAAATTAACATGGTTCAAACACTCCAGGAGTACTGTTTCTCCAAAAATAGTAAATTATACCCTTCTGCTTCCGCCTCCTAGCCACACAGTCCCTGTCCCACAGACAATAAATACTGAATTTCTTCTTTGTCTTTATGGAGATATTTTATCCATAACTAACAAAAATACAGTATTTTTTCTTCCTTTTTTATGCTGTTCTGAACTTTCCTTTTTTCATTTAATATATTGTGGAGATCATATCTGTACATAGTGTTTACATCTTTTATGTCTTCATAATATTCTGTTGTGTGGATATATTGTGATTGATATACTGTGATTGATTTAATCAGCCCTTTATTGATAAATACTAGATTACTCCCAATTTTTTGCTATTACAAATAATGCTGCAATGGATAGTTCGAAAGGTGTTTTTCATATATGTAGGAAAATTAGAATTGTTATTTCAAAGGAAGTGTGCATTTATAATTTTCATGAAGTATAAAATTGTCTTCAATAGAGTTTTACCAATTCATACTCTCCTTAGCATTGTGTAAGAGTGTCTGTTTTCCTACACAATGTGTTTTCTAAGTGATAGGTGAAAATTTGTATTCCATAGTTTTACTTTACATTTTCCTTATTATTATGAATGAATGAGATTGGGTACCTTGTCATATGCTTAAGAGACATTTGTAATTATCAGTTGCCCAATTCATATCCTTTGCCCATTTTTCTAATGTAGTATTAGTCTTCCCTTGTTGATTTGTATTTTTTTTTAAGATTTTATATATTTATTTGAAAGAGAGTGAGCAAGAGAGAGAGAGAGTGCATGAATGCACAAGCAGGGAAGGGGGAGAAGGAGAGGGAGAAGACTCCCTGCTGAGCAAGGAGCCCTACGAAGATGTGGGGCTGGATTTCAAGACCCTGGGATCATGACCTGAGCCGAAGGCAGACGCCTAACTGACTGAGCCCCCCAGGCACTCCTTGATTTGTATTTCTTAAGAAAATAGCTTTTTGTGATATAATTTGCAGATATTGTCTGATATTTTAATGACCATTTTATGCTTATCACTGCATTTCTTTAAGTGTGAAGAGTTGATGAGTATGAAAACTGAAAGGGTGATCATGTATAGGGAGATACTGTGAGTCTAGCTACTTGGGGCAGATGGTCATTAAATCCTCAGCCTATGTGTGTGCATGTGTGTGTGTTAACAAAAATATTGGAATGTAGGAATGATACTCCTTTCACAGAACCTAGAAATGAATTTCCTTCATTTTGATGACTTTGTGTATAGCTTTTCCAATTTCTTCAGAAATTCAGTTTTACAGAAATTATCAACTTATGGTTTAGTATATTAACATTTTACATTTTTTCATTAAGTAAAATGCTGACTTTCTCTCATTTTGTTGTAGTTATATTCTCCCTATCATACCCCTCGGGGAGAAGAATATGTTACATTTTTAAGAAAGTGCCATAAAACTTGATGAAAATATAAATCATATTCTTTAGTAATTATCCATTAACTCTTTAATGTACATAGGAGACTTCCAGTTATTAGGACTGCCATAATTCCCTGGGAGTTTTTTATACCCTAATTTTCAAAATACTACTTTTGGGCTGGTAAATAGATAAAATCCCTTTTCTTGCTTTTCTCTGTGGTAAAAATATCTCAGAAGGGACATCATGGCTCTTAATCTTTGTGGCTGATATATATGTTCTATTTATTATAGGCAACATTTATATTTTGTCACTTGGGAAATGAATTTAATAGTAATTTCTTTGAAAGCATATTAGCATATATTGAGTAAAAAAAGGTTTAAGGAATTACTAAAACATATTCCTTTTTACACTTTTAAAAGTTTCTAACTGAAAACATGTACTCAGTACATAGAGGAATATTAATAAATGATAAATAGTTTTAAGTGGTTAACAGTATGGAGGAAAATGGTCATTATGGGAATGCTGTTATTAACATATTCATGAATATATATATTTTTTTTAATTTTATATATTTACTTGGCAGAGAGAGAGAGAGCAAGCACAAGCAGGGAGAATGGCAGGCCGAGGGAGAGGGAGAAGCAGGCTCCCCACTGAGCAGGGAACCCAATGTGGGGCTTGATCCCAGGACCCTGGGATCATGACCTGAGCTGAAGGCAGATGCTTAACCGACTGAGCCACCCAGGCACCTCCATGAATATATTTATAAGGCTGGGCATTTATATGTGAGCTGATGATGAATCTACACAATTGAATTAAAATTATTCTTTGAGCATTTGATATACTTGTGATTCACAGAGTAGATTTTATTTGTTTATTTTTTTAAGATGCCAGAAACAGAAAGTGTTGGCATGGAGCAGTTCTAATTGCTAGTTTGAGAATGGTTATGTCAGAAATGCAGAGAGTTAATTGCCATGTGGGTGCTCACTTAGAATTTTCTCACCATATTCCAAGCACAAGTTGGCATCTGCTTTTACATTTGTACACGCAAAATAATTTATTCAGAAGTTAGAATATAATTGACAGAAGCTTGCCACTAAAGTTAGAAAAATATGTAATTTACTTTCAAATTACTCATTTATTTTTTCTGCTAACTAGAAAACCTGAGATTTCTAGTTGCACATTTGCTCAGGCTTGTTCAATTATAGTATTCCCAGATTCTCGGCTATTTTATTTGATTTATTTGTGTGTCAAGATTTTGATTTCATGAAGAGACTAGAGAAAGGTCTCATTTGGTAAAAGAATAAAATGTTTTTGTGGCGGAGTAAAAGTGTTCACAATCAAATCCTTACAGATATTTATTGGCTTATAATAACTAATACTTAATAATGCTTAACATGAGCCAGGCTGCATTCAGTATTTCTTCTGTATTTTATGCAACATTAACAAAATCCAAAAGGGGTTATTACTATCTGCATTTTATAGATGGGAAAACAAGCCGAGGATTAGAGCAATTAAATGACTTGTGTAAAGTCACACAGCTAGGAAGTGTCTGAACTACAGTTTCTGCTACTGTTCAGAAGAATAAAGAAACGTGAAATTCTTGGACTGTTCATTTAAACTATCTTTAGTATTATAAAGAGTGGATAGTTTTTCTTAGTAGCAGGGAGTTAGGGATCTTATCACAGCCCAAAGGTAAAGGTAGAGATGCGTAAAGGTGTAACGGTGAGACCATCTGGACTACATTTAGTTAGGGATGTGTTGGAGAACAGTAAAATTTAAGATTGGGTGGGAAAGGGACCATATGCTTCTCATATTATTCTACCAGAGTACTCCTAAGACACAGAAGCATGAACTCATATTTCTGGACCAAGAAGACATATTAAATCGTCACTCTTTCACTTGCAAGTAACAGAAATCCACTCAAATTAGCATGGTAGAGTGGGTAGAAGATTTACTGGCTCACATAAATGGGAAGTCTTAAGGGTATGCACAGCTGGATCCAATGTCTCAAAACCTGTAATCAGGGCTGGCTTTCTCTCTCTCACTCCCCAGAATGGGCTTTTACTAAAAGGCAGGTAAGATGACAGTCTGTAGCTTAAACCTCACATTCTCTCAGTTCAGTATCTCCAGAAGAAAGTCTTTTCTCTTAATTGGGGCAAAAATATCTTGAGGAAAATTCAGTCATGTATCTGTTCAAGAACCAGTCACTGTGGTCAGGAAAATGGGCCCCACTGGCTGGGGAGGCTGTGTGTTCACCCTTGTGAGTGGGCAGTTAGGTGTGCCGGGCTTGGGGTTAGCCCTACTCAAACCGTAGGGTTGTGTTCCCCAGTGGAAAGAAGGAAGGGGGAAAAGGTTTCTAGAAAAAACAGCAGATGCCCACTGAGGCATATACTGTTTAGTGCAAGTCAAAATGTCTTTGAGGTCATGCATTTTACCTTTAAAATCCACGTAAATTTTGTTTTATATGTCTGCATCTGTTACAAATATTTTAAAAACTTAATTCCATGTGTGGATTGAGTTCCTGCAGGAAATGGATTCTGAGGGGTAAAATTTGAGTTCAGGAGGTCTTATTGGGAATGCTTTGGGGAACACCTGTTAGGGGGTGAAGGAAAAGCTGAACTATGATGCCGGTATAGCAGGCCTCAGCCAATCCCACAGAGAGCTCAGAAGTTGAGATGGCCCTTCAGAGTTGTCCCAAGGGAGGCAAGGGGGCCTGACCTTTGTACTTCCACACAGACCGATGACTGGGTGTGGGCTACCCCAGAGATGGGGCATACCCGTGACAAGGCAGCTCCTTGCCTGCACGCTAAGTGCAGCTCCTGGAGCAGGATTAGGCTATGAGCCTTTGGCAGACAACACCTCCAGGAGCCAGTGGAAGAGAGTACTTCATTCCTGAAGGGGGTGCGGGGTGTGCACCTGGGCAGCTGACCACAACCTTCATCACATTATCTGTGAGTAACATATGTCATTATAAATGCTCCCTGGTATATCGCTGTAGTGTTTGACCAGAGGTCCCCAGAAGTACAGGTACCCAGTTTGAAGGCCCCAGCAGAGACAGTCGGGAACCCATTGTAGGGAAGTGAAGAGATAAACCAAATGAGGAAGAAACTGGAGCAGAAAGAACAGTTGAGAGACTTGCTGTAATCAACTTTAGTAGTAGCAGTAAGAATCAAAAAAAGATAAATATTTTCATCTTGCCAAAGACCGCCCATCTTCTACTGTATCCATACTGTTTTGCTTTCTCTTGTTTGGATCCTAGAAGGGCTAGAGACCATTGGAAATTTAAAAAAAAATTATATATATATAATATGTATATATATATATATATATATATATATATATATATATATATATATATATATAGGCTTGTAAAAATGAGCCTCTCCTACGTGTTTTCAGCTTTTTTCATTATCTTTTGGTTTATAGATCCTTGGTAAACAATATAGTGCTTGTCGTGGAATCAGCCTTAAGCTGACAGGGGAAATACGACAGAAAAAATTTAGTGCAGTTTGGGGCTCTTTGTGCTCTTGGTTACAGATGGGGAAGGTGTGTT
Source organism: Callorhinus ursinus (assembly GCF_003265705.2). NCBI lineage: Eukaryota > Metazoa > Chordata > Mammalia > Carnivora > Otariidae > Callorhinus > Callorhinus ursinus. Next base: position 1,669,981 of record NW_027397148.1, read on the forward strand.
GTTATGGTGTTGGCACATGTATACATACTTGATCCTCTCAGGCATAAAGGTTTCAAACCAATTTATTTTGATGCTGACTGAATCTTACTGACCTGTTTAGTATTATTATTACTTCGTTTCTTCTGTATGGTATTAGGCTTATTAATTTTTCTTTTTAATTTATTTATTTTATTATTTATTTTATCATCTGTTGACTGAATGAGACACTTAAATGTAATGTGAGCTTGGGTTACATATTTATTTCCCTGAACTAGAGAGCATATTTTTCTCTGTGGCATAAATAGAGGTTTTCTTCTCCACCCTTCCAGTGGATTCTGAGTTTAGAGAAAAAAATTCAGGTTTTCCTCTGAATAATTTTCCCTTTCATTGGGCTTCTTATTAAAGTTGACTTGAGGGCGCCTGGGTGGCTCAGTTGGTTAAGCGACTGCCTTCAGCTCAGGTCATGATCCTGGAGTCCCGGGATCGAGTCCCACATCGGGCTCCCTGCTCAGCCGGGGAGTCTGCTTCTCCCTCTGACCCTCCCCCCTCTCATGTGCTCTCCCTGTCTCATTCTCGCTCTCTCAAATAAATAAATAAAATCTTTAAAAGAAAAGAATTCCTTTCTCTTAAAAAAATAAATAAGTAAATAAAGTTGACTTGAGGGGTGCCTGGGTGGCTCGGTCGGTTGGGCATCTGCCTTCCGCTCCGGTCGTGGTCCCGGCGTCCTGGGGTCAAGTCCCACATCGGGCTCTGTGCTCAGCGGGGAGCCTGCTTCTCCCTCTCCCACTGCCTGCCTGTCTGCCTGCTTGTGCTCTCTCTCCCTCTGTCAAATGAATAGATGGAATCTTTAAGAAAAAAAAAAGTTGATAAGAACTGTTGAGGAGATTTAAGAGTTGGACTGTTCTTGGCTGAAAGATTTTAATTCACTTATTCAATAAATACTTACCAAGCACCTACCAAGTGCAAGGCATACTTTTAGAGATTTGAGGAGCCCATCACTGAACAAAATACACAAAAATACTTCCTTATGAAGCTTAAAATCTGGCAACGAGAGGCAGGCAGTAAACATATTAAGTAAGTCATATACACTGTTAGAAGGAGGATGCTTTCTGGGAAAAGGCATAGACTAGGGGAATTGCTAGGGACAGAGCGTGGAGCTTGGGATTTGTATAGGATAGTTAAGGTAGGTCCCATTGAGAAGGTGACATTTGAGCAAAAATGATGTATGGGAATTAGCTATGTGGATATGTGGGGTAAAGCGTTCTGGCAAGAGGGAACAGCCAATGCAAATGCCCTAAGACTGGAGTGGGAAGAAATAGAGATGAAGTACTTATTCTCAGCTCTTGGTTTTTTGGGTTGGGGAGGGAGGAGCCCATAGCATATCATAGGCTATGATAGAGACGTCATAGCCTGGTAGAGTGCCTAGGTGCCCAAAGGGAGTTCACCTCCTTAATCTCTTTTCTTTCACTATTTTAATTACAAAAATCTAGAACGAACACTCTTCTGGTCAATAGAATAATATATACCTTAAGCCATTAATTGTTTTTGGGATAGAACCTGGATTACAGTCTTCATAGGAACAAAAATGTGTGTGTGCCTCTCCTTTTGGTCTCCTCTCTGCTCAGCTCTGAATTCAAAATATGAATACTTGATGAAGATGGTGGACTTGAGTTGAAAACTGTGGCTTTAAATCATCAGAGATTTTTTAAATGACAACTAATAATCCCTAGCAAAAAAAATTAGGTATTTTGAATATCAGAAATATTGTTTATACCAGGACATCTGGTATGTCTTTAGACACAGAAAAACGAAGAATCCTGATTTTAGTAATAAGGATTATTACTCAGATTTTGACATAATGTGGTACCAGATATTAAGTGCCCATTATCTGCAAAGCCCAGTTACAATTTATAAACTGTTCTTTTTTCTTGTGTAATATCAATTCATAAATACTAATTTTAGCAAAAGTAAAGTACAACTTTATCCAGCTGTTTTCTAAGACTTTTCTAAGCCATTGGGGTCAGCAACAGGACTCTTAGGTTCCCAACAGGACCATTCATCTGGTGTCCCTTCCGCACATCTTACCTCATGTCTGAGACCTTGATGCCACTTTTACCTACTTCACTCTGCTCCATCCCACCTGCGGGGAGACTGCAGCCATGTCATTTAGTTTTTGGGAGCCTCAGTTGTGAGTCCAACCATAACAAGAGTTGTGCTTGGGGCCAAATATTGGCTGCTTGAAGCCTTAGCCCTTGTTAGCTCTCATTATTTCCCCACAGCCTGCTGCAGCCAAGAGCAGTAGCCAAGACCATTGGAAAAGAGCAAGGCGCTGGATGAGGATTCGGGCGTGGGGCTGGGGCAGTACAGAGAATTCAGACATACATGTTTTTGGAGGTGCTTTTCCCCAGGGGCTGTAAATGCAAGGTTCTGCTATATTTAACTGATTATATTTTAAATACAACAGCATCGTGAGGTAGATATTAATACCTTCCTCTTAAAGGTGGAGAAACATGGGCCCAAAGTTGGTAATGTAGCATGACTCGGGTAGCAAGTGTCTTACTACATAATCTCAAACAAGAAACCTGACTTTGTTTTAAAATAGGGTTTCCAAAATGTTAAAAAATAAATAAACAAATAAATAAATAAAATACGGTTTCCCCTGCTTTCCAAAAGTTCACATTATGCCACTTTACCTTTACAGAAAACCTACATTATGAAAGACCTACACTAGGATGGTAATGGCTTTTTCCTTAAAAGCACAATTTCTTTGGATTTCTTTCAGCTAGCAAAACACAGTGTAGGTGCTAGTGTCGGTCTTCAGTTAAAGTGAAGTGGCTCACATGAACCTTCAGAAATCAGAAATTACCTGTCATTATGGAAACACATTCTGAAACAAGTAAAAGTACTCCCCCCCCATAATTTCTTTCTTAGCAAGAGAAGAAATAATGCATTATTTATACCATTTTCTTCAAATGTTCAGAGTAATTTTATTCTTCATATATTAATACTCCTATACACTATTAAGTACAAAAATAAACAGGTGGTGTTATTCTCATTTTGTGGAAGGTCAGTCTCAGATGTTGAGAAGCCAAAAATAAATGGTTTAGAAATGTTTTCTATTAAGTATTCATTATTTTCATGTAAAATAAACTAGGTTTCATACAGTACATTTAAACTCAGTCCACATACATTCAGGAAAATAGGCTCAACGAAAAGTAAAATATACTAGAGTTGATTTATTGTGAGTAGGAATGGAATAACGCAAACTGGTAATTAATAGGTGAATAGATGTTTTACTTATCAAGATTTTCTTAAAATTGCAAATGTTGGATTACTGCAGTTTCATGGGGTGTAACATTGTGTGTCAACTATACTCAAATAAAAAAATAAAAAAATAAGCAAAAAAGGGTCCAAACTTGCAGTTCTAAGATGAGTAAGTTCTGGAGACTTAATGTACAGCATGTTGACTGTAGTTAACAATATTGTCTTACATGCTGGAAAGTTGCTGAAAGTAGATCTGAAAGGTTCTCACCACATACACAATAAGGTAATTATATGAGGTGGTGGAGGTGGTAATTTACCTTATTGCACTAACGATTTTTGTGATATACACATGTATCAAATAATAAAACATTTTATATATTGAAATTTATTCATGAAATTATTTGACAAATATATACGGAGCATGAAAAGTGCCAGTGCTTATTTTAGCCCCTGAGAATAGACTTTTGCTTCATGCAACCTAGGGGGAAGGCATAAACAAATGTAGAATTACAGTGTAATAAGGGCTACAGAGGAAGGTGTACGGTGCTATATGCCATTGTATAGTAAGAAGATTTGGCTTTGGAAGAGGGGGAAGGAAAGGCTTTCCTGAAGAATTGGTGATTCTGTTGAGCCCAGTATCTGAAGGAAGAGCAGAAGTAGGAATGAAAGAGACCAGACCTGGGGATGAGGAGAGGAGAGCATCCAGGGCAAGACCACATCAGAAATCAGGCAAAAATTAGATAGTGTTTAAATTAAGAGATCTGCAGGGGAGATAAAAAGAAGAGGGCTTAGGTTATATGGAGAAAGTAATATCTTTGAGATTTAATGGTGGATTGAATATGGAGGTTGAGGGAGAGGGCAGTGTCACTACAGCTTAGGGGTACAAGTTAATTTGGTGACAAAGTTAGCCACAAGGCCTAGAAGGAAATTAGGATGATCAATCTCAGTTCATCCCTCTGTAGTATTGTATTTATTCTAGCCTACCATTGACTGAAATCTACAGAGAAGTAGATTCTGTACTGTTTCAGTAACACTTCTGTATTTACTTTGTCTGAAGGTATCTGTTAGAAATTTTAATTTGAGAAGGTAGCTTAATGAAATTTTTATACCTAAATGTTTTCTTTTTATTTTAATTGGTAGAATCTTAAGAAGATTCAAGAAATGGAAAAAAGTGATGAATCTAACACAGACCTGGAAGAGCTGAAAAACGCTGACTGGGTAAGGTAGTTGGACATTCTCTGTTCTGCTTAGTGTCGAAGACATAGTGTAATGTGTTTTTTTGGGTATTGTTTTGTTTTTTAAAAGATTGATTTATTTATTTTGGAGAGAGAAAGAGTGCATGAGTGGGCGGGGAGGGGCAGAGGGACAGAGAGGGGAAGCAGACTCTCCACTCAACAGGAAGCCCAACGCAGGGCTTGATCTCAGGACCCAGAGATCATGACTTGAGCCGAAACCAAGAGTCGGACGCTTAACTGACTGAGCTACCCAGGTGCCCCATAGTGTAATGTTTTTTAAAATGCTTGTTATTGGGGCACCTGGGTGGCTCAGTTGGTTGAGTGTCTGCCTTCAGCTTGGGTCATGATCCCTGGGTCCTGGGATTGAGCCCCTCATCGGGCTCCCTGCTCACTGGGGAGCCTGCTTCTCCCTCTGCCCCTCCCCCTGCTCATGCTCCCTCTCTTCCTCACTCTCTTGCTCTCAAATAAATAAATAAAATATTTTTAAAATAAAATAAAATGCTTGTTACTAAGGGCTGTAATACGAATTGATATTGTATGAATTTGAATGTCTAGTCTTATATTTGAGGAAATATCTATTCCCCATTTTACAAAACTAACTGGTTTTATTAAAGCTACCCCCAATGTCTTCTGAGAATTTAGGTATTTTAAAATGTTGACCTTTTTAATTATATTACTACTTTAGCATACTCATAAGTCAAAATATAAGCTCTGTTTCAGGATAAGGTGTGAAACTATAATGTAGTACATTCATTTATCCGATGAATAGTTACTGGATTAGTGTTCTGGGGATGCAAAATGAATAATACAGGATCTCTGCCCTCATAAAACAGAAGACAGACTTTTAGCACAGATGATTGCAGTATATTTATGCGACACACTTTAAGTAGCCAGTTTTTCTGGCATGATTCTAGATCCTTGTGAAACCAAGAGTCCCTGCCCTCATATATGACTTAGAGTTGGGTGGGCATGACAGCGTTGAGGACAGGAGAGTCAGTGTCATGAAATTAGACTGAGGTATGTTCAGGTGTCAATGGGAAGGCACATTTCAGGATTCTGACTTTTCAGGTTAAGGAAATAATGGTTAAATAATGACATCATTAAATGAGAGACTAGGAATAGAAGCAGATTTGGGGGATATGAACAAGTTGCTTTTGACCATATTAGATTTTAACTGTTTGTTTAATTCTTTTCTAACAGCTTTATTAAAGTATAATCAGCATGCAATAAGTTGCACATATTTAAAAGGCACAATTTGATAAGTTTTGACATATACACACAACATACATACCCATGAAACCCATGAAACTCCTTTCTTCTAGGCAATCAGTGACCTGCTTTCTCTCACTATAGATTAGTTTTCGTTTTCTAAAATTTTATATAAATGTAATCATATAGTATGTACCATTTTTTGCTTGGCTTCTTCCATTCAGCGTAATTCTTTTGAGATTTCATCCATGTTGTTGCCTGTATCAATAGTTTAATGTTTTTATTACTAGTAGTAGTCCATTCCATTGTATGGATCTACATGTGTTGATGTATGAATGTAAATATTCTTAATTTATTGATGATATCTTTACTGAGATATTTGGAATGATATTAATCTGGAAAATTTAAGAGTAGGGTTAAAAAACAAGTAGGCTGTAATATCTTATAAGTGAGTATTGTCATTTTAGAATAATACTGATTATCAAGTTTCCTTTGTATAGAATACTCTGGTAGTCTTTTTCCAGGTATATTTCATCTTGGCTAATACATTTTTAAATTTTTTTCTTAGACATGGAAACCAGATAAATAACTCCAGGTGGTCAGAATTTAGCAAACAGTTAATATAAACTTGAACTAAAAATTTAATTTATTGCCTTAAGGCAAGCTCTTTTAAAAACTAGTAGGATCACTGACAAGAGATGCACTAACTGCATGGAGAGTTCCATTTGCCTAGATCACCAGTCTGTTTCTTGTAAGACCATTACAATGAATTATTTAGAAATATTAGAAAGAAATGAGTAAAGAATGAGGAATAGAATGAGGGAGAATTAGGATATTTTTAATGGCAGGATCTAAACATCTCAGGATCTCCCTGGTGGAATATGAGGTAAATAAAATCTCTGGGAATACATACAATGACAGTTGTATATTATTTTATATGCCTACTATGACTTTAATTTCTGAATTAGATTTCTGAAAATTTTTGCCAAATGATAATATATAAAGAACTGGCTATATAAAAGGTCTGTTTGAATCCTTGCATAATTATAGCAAAATCTTCAAATGTGAGTAATTATCCTCTAATTTATCTTTTTGGAGAATTCAAAGTTTCACATATGTCAGTTTTTTCTTAAGGCGTGGGGAGGTCAAGAAAAGAGACAGAATTTTAAAGGATGAGATGATATTTGAACTGGATCTTAAAGAAATGAGTATAAGAGAATTTGGGACAAGAGCATTCTCAAAAGAAAAATCTAAATATTTTAGGAATATTGTATTAGAGTAATTTTAATGGCAGAATCTAAGAATCTGTTTAAATAGGAATATTTTAGAAGGTATTCTAATGGATATATACCACAGTAGTAAGTGCGTCAAATCCTCTGTGGAATAAGAAATGGCATACATGTTTTTAAAATCATAAATTGTTTTTGAAGACATTTTTGAGAAATTTAATCCAGAGTTATCTTATGTAGATAATTCTTAGGAAATACATCACTTTTTTTTAAGTTTTTTTTATTTATTTAAGTAATCTCTGCACCCAACATGGGGCTTAAACTCACAACCCTGAGATCAAGAGTCCCATGCTCTTCTGACTGAACCATCCAGACACCCTTATCACTTGGTTTTTAATAAATATATTTAAGTAGCCATTTGAGCCACTTATTAATTTCAACAAACTAAAGTGTTTCAGTTAGATATCATAATGATTTACTTTTCACAGAAGTAGAGACTACATCTTAGCTTTTAGGCAGAAAAATAAAAGGATTAATGTATAATAATAGTAATAATAATAACATACATATTTGATGTGTCTTATATTATTATAAGAACTTCATATATATCTCATTTTCTTGAAGGGCCAACAAGGCAACTCACCATTATTTGTTAAGAAAATGGATATTAAATAATTTGTGCAAAGATAGTGATAACATAAAAATGATCACTTTTGAGCATTTTCTGTGTACAGAACACTGTATACCAGTTCTGGCCATCTCAGCAAGTTATGAAGTACCATTTTCTTTTATTGATGAGGAATCCAGGGTTCAGAAAGGTGAAGCACCTTGCTGGATGTCAGGTAGCTAATAGGTGGTTTTATCAATTAGCTGTGGTCACAGTAATGCTGACTAACCAACCACTACAGAATCATAGTCGCATAAAGCAGTACATTTATTTAGGTTATGAGTGTACAGGTCAGTTGTGGTAGCTCCACTCTATGTATGTCTCATCCTTCTCCTGGGCAGCCTGTCAGTCCAGGCATGAGGTTCTCATGGCAATAATAGAAGCACCAGTGACAAGCCCATTGTGCATTTGCTTTTGCAGCCTTTGGTCACATCATTTCAACTACTGTTTCAGTGGCCAAGCAAATCACATAGGCAAATCCAGTATTAGGGTGTGGGACATACATTCCTCTTTAGTGAGCAAAATCACATAACAGGACTGAGCCCATTAATGCAGCCTTCCACAGTAGGTGAGTAGGGTTTACACTCAGGTGACTCAGCACTTAGAGCTTATGAATCTTGACTGGCTTTCTTTCCACATTTTAATATCCTTAAACCTAATTTTAAAAAGTGGTTTTGTTCGGCTTACTCAGTGTTTTGCAAACCAAGCTCTTCATTTTTTCTCTCTGACTAGCTATCTAGAGGAAACTGGTAAATTTATTCATGAACATCTCTCCACCCTTGGTTCTTTTAGGCTCGATTCTGGGTTCAGGTGATGAGGGATTTGCGGAATGGAGTAAAACTTAAGAAGGTCCAAGAGCGGCAGTACAACCCTTTGCCCATTGAATATCAGCTCACCCCTTATGAGATGCTAATGGACGATATTCGATCCAAAAGATACACTTTGCGAAAAGTAATGGTAAGTAACAAAGAAAACTATTAACAGACTGAAATGGTTATTCTTCAGTAATCTTATTTGTTGAAAATGTTCTTCTCAGTATTACATTTTCAAAATCATTTCTTCCTGTAGAAGTAATACATTGTCATTACAGAAAATTTGAAAAATACAGTAAGCTCAAAGAAGCAAAGTGACAAATGAGTAATTTCACAACCCAGAGAGATATTTTGTTAGCATGCTGATGTATAACTTTCAGTCTTTTTTTTTTAAGATTTCTTTATTTATTTTAGGGAAAGAGAGAGCAGGCGAGCAGGGGGAGGGGCAGAGGGAAAGAGACTCTCAAGCAGACTCCCCGCTAAGCACAGAGCCTGACACGGGCTCAGTCTCATGACCCTATAATCATGATCTGAGCAAAAATCAAGAGTTGGATGCTTAACCAACTGAGCTACCCGGGCACCCCCAATCTTTTTTCTATACATTTTATTTGGACAAAATGGATTAATATTGAACACTTTGTTTTGTGACCAGTTATTTTCACTTAACATAGTATATGAACATTTTTCTGTGTCGTCATGTATTCAAAATCATCATTTCTAAATGACTGCCTCATTTATCGCTTTGTGGCTATACCAGAGTTTATTAAACCATCAACTTGTATAAAGTTTTGTAAGCAGCCTATTTTATGTATCCTTGCATTTAAATCTTCTTGAATAGCAACGGTGAAATCTTTGAGTTAGGTTCTTAGAAGTGGAATCCTCACAGTGCTATGTCTGAAATACATCCTGAACATGACTACTTCTCACCACCGCCACTTCAGATGCTCTGTGTTCTCAGCCACCGTCTCTCGCTCACACTATTACAGTGGCCTCTAAGTGACCTTCCTGCTTTCATTCTTGCCCCTTTTAGTCAAGTTTCCCCCAAAATAGCCAGAATAAATCTCTTAAGGTAAAAATATGATGATGTCATTGCCCTGCTCAGAACCTTCCACTGTTCTCCATCACACTTGGAACAAACTCCACATCCCTACCTTGGCCTGCAGAGCCCCACGGAGTCTGATACAGGTTACCTTTCAGAATTCACCTCCTATAACCCTTCCTGTTTGATTTCCCCTCCTTAGCCATGCTGGTGTCTGTTGCTGTCACGTGCTCCTGCAACTGAGCATTCGCCGCCCCTTTTCCTGGAACTCTCTTTTCCCACACATCTACGTAACTTGCCTTATCACTTGTCAGGTCTCTGCTCAAGTGTCCCCTCATAAAGCCTTCTCCACTTCTCTACCCACATGTTTCAGTAGTTCACATTGCCATGTATTTTCAGATTCACTCTCTTATCTCTCTTACCATTATAGGGACTTAGTTCTTTCACTGTTATATCCCCTGTGATTAGTGCATGTGCCTGACATACAGCCAGTTGCTGAATACTGTACCCAACAAATAGTTTTGGGATGAATGAATGAATTATACCCACTTTTTTAAGAAAATTTAATTAGTTATTTTATATGGAAGATTCTTATGAAACACATGGCTTAGTTTTAAAGTACATTTAAGTAGGGCGCCTGGCTGGCTCGGTCTGAAGAGCATGTGACTCTTGATCTTGGGGTCAGGGATTTGAGCCCCAATTGGGTATAGAGATTACTTAAATAAATAAACTTAAAAAAATAAAATAGATTGAAGTAGCTCTTTGTTAATTTTAATAAGCTGCAATATTACAGCTCTAAGTATCATGTTGATTTACTTTACTAGTAAATCTGATTTCCTTTACAAGTGAGGAAACTGAAGTTTAGAGGTGCTGCATAACTTCCCAAGTTCAGATAACTAGTCTGAACTAGTTCATTTTCGTTCTGTCTGACTTCAGAATCTGTGCTGTGTGCTACACACATGTGGCCAAATTGCCCTTTAGTTATATTGTGATGATTACTATTTACAACATAATAGTTTTTTCCACTTCTTCCTATCCTTGACCAAAGTGGGTGTCTTTTGGGATTGACAAATTTGGGAGAAAATTCTCTTTCCTTTTTAAAATCTTTATTTCTTTGATTACAAGTGTATTTAAGCATTTAAAAACATATATCATTTTTTTGTATTTCTTAATTTTATTTAACAAATTTTTTTAAAGATTTTGTCAGAGAGAGAGAGAGCGTGCACAAGAAGGGGGAAGGGGCAGAGGGAGAAGGAGAAGCTAACTCCCCACTGAGCAGGGAGCCTAATGCGGGGCTCCATCCCGGGACCCTGAGATCAGGACCTGACCCGAAGGCAGATGCTTAACCAACTGAGCCACCCAGGCGCCCCTAATTTAACAAATATTTATTGAGCACTTCTCATGTGCCAGGCACTGTTGTAGACTCTGGAAAAAGGACACAATACAGTCCTTATTCTCAGGAAGTTCACAGTATGGTGGGAGCCACTGGTAATTAGGCAAGCATTAACAACAGTGTGATAAGCTAAGTGTAAGAGTCTGTATGCCAAAAAACAATGTTCAAAGTCAGAGGAATAATGGGATTTGACACAAGAAAAAAACAGAGATTCTCCATAACTGGAGCCCTTTCCACTCTATAATTCCTATGAAGAATGAATGTAGATGGTTTCTTTTTTAAATGACTTCACAGTATTTCCTAGTGCACTGTTAATTATTTACCCAGGACTCTATTAATAGACATTTAGATTGTTTCCAGTTTTCATTAGTGTGATGAATATCCTCAAACAAACACCTCATCTAATTATCTCCTTGGTTTGAATTTCTGTTGGTGAGATGGATAGATCAAGGATTATGTACATTTAAAAATTTTTTTTTAAAGATTTTATTTATTTGAGAGAGAGAATGAGAGAGAGAGAGCACATGAGAGGGGACAGGGTCAGAGGGAGAACCGGGCCTCGATCCCGGGACTCCAGGATCATGACCTGAGCCGAAGGCAGTCGCTTAACCAACTGAGCCACCCAGGCGCCCTACATTTTAAATTTTAATACATGTTGCCAAACTTTTCTCCAGAAGGACTGTACCAATTTACACTTTTACCAACAATGCAAGATAATTTCTGTTGCCAATACTTGGCAGTGCTGTCTTTTTCAAAAATGCCTACTTAGCTGAACATTATCCTGAGTGGGAACACTTAACAGTAATCACAGATGATTTTCCTCCTTATCCTAAAGGAATTACTCAGAAATTCGTATTATTTGATTAAAATAAGTAAATGTTGCTTCTGCTTAATAGATTAACATTTCTAACTAAAGTCTTTTACCTGTCACCCACAATATAGCTAAATCATTTTATTTTTCATCAGAAAAAATAATTGTGCTAAATAGTAGTTAAACTTGTCTGATACTAAGAATTACATGGGATAGGGGCGCCTGGGTGGCTCAGTCCATTGAGCGTCTACCTTCAGCTCAGGTCATGATCCCAGGGTCCTGGGATCAAGCCCCACCTTGGGCTCCCTGCTCAGCTGGGAGTTGGCTTCTCCCTCTCCCTCTGCCCCTCCCCCCACTTCTTCTCTCTCTCTCTCTCTCTCTCTAATATATAAATAAAATCTTTTACAAAAAGAATTACATGAGATGGATTTCTTTTGTAGATGCTGATTTAACAGGTCTCAGCTGGGTTGTAATATGTTGTAAAACATAATATTGGGTGAAATTTAAGATCATGTATTTGGGAAATAATGGTTTGTGATTATACATAGACATAATGACAAAGAACTGTGCATCCAAGTTGGAAGGTATTCACAAGCATAAATAATTATTCTTCTGTAGTAAATGAAAGGTTTTTAGAGTCTGGTTTTTCTTTCTTTCTCCCATTCATTCATCTTAAGGTAAAACTCACATTAAATTACCTATTTTGAAGTGTCTATACAGTTCAGTGGCATTTAGTATATCCACAGTGTTGTGTAACCTCCACCTCTGTCTAGTTCCAAAATAATTTCATCACCCCAAAGGAAACCCTGTAGCCATGAAATAATCACTCCTAATCTTCCCTCGCCTGAGCCCCTGGCAACTACTTTTCTACTTTCTGTCTCAGTGGATCTACCTATTCTGGATATTTTATATAAATGGAGTCATACAATATGTGACATTTTGTGTCTGGCTTCTTTCATTTAGCATAATGTTTTCTAGGTTCATCCATATTGTAGTATGTAGGAGTACTTTATTCTTTCTTATGGTGGAATAACATTCTGTTAATGTGCATATACCATATATTATTATCCATTCATCACATGATGGATATTTGGGTTCTTTCCATCTTTTCGCTATTGTGAATAGTGCTGCTATGAACAATCATGTACGAGTTTTTGTTTGAATACTTGTTTTCGATTCTTTTGGGTATATACCTAAGAGTGGAATAGCTGGATCATATAATAATGCTATGTTTAACTTATTGTGAAACCAACAAACTGCTTTCCACATCACTTGCACCATATTATGTTCCTACCAGCAGCGTATGAGAGTTTCAGTTTCTCCATATTCTTGCCAACACTTGTTACTGTCCATTTTAGTTTTTAATTATACCTACCATAGTAAGTATGAGGTAAAATCTCATTGTGGTTTTGATTTGCATTTCCATAATGACTAATGATGTTATATGTGTTTTCATGTGCTTGTGGGCTATTTGTATGTCTTTGGAGAAAAGTCAGTTCAGATCCTGTGCCTATTTTTTAATTGTGTTGTTTGTATGGTTGAGTTACAAAAATTCTTTATATACTATGGATATTAGACTCTTGACAGACGTATGATTTGCAAATATTTTCTCCCATTCTGTAGGATGCCTTTTCACTCTCTTAACAGTGTGCTTTGAAGCTTAAAGGTTTTAATTTTGCCAATGTCCAATTTATCTATTCTTTCTCTCCCGTTGCTCAGGCTTTCGGTGTCATATCTAAAAATACATTACCAAATCTAAGGTTATAGAGATTAACCCCTAAGTTTTCTTCTAAGACTTCTGTACATTTAGCTCTTTGATCTGTTTTAAGTTAATTTTTGTATATGGTGTGAGGTAAAGGTCAAACATAATTCTTTTGCATTTTTTTAAAAGATTTTATTTATTTATTCATGAGAGAGAGAGAGAGGCAGAGGGAGAAGCAGGCTCCCCACTGAGCAGGGAGCCTGATATGGGACTCGATCCCAGGACCCTGGGATCATGACCTGAGCCAAAGGCAGAAGCTTAACCATCTGAGCCACCCAAGGCGCCCAATTCTTTTGCATTTTGATACCTGTTTGTCCCAGCATCATTTATTTATTTGCTGAAGAAACTATTTTTACCCCCATTTAATGGTCTTGGCTCTTTTCTGATAAATCATTTGAATGCATGAGTTTATTTCTCAACTCTGAATTCTATTTCATTGATCTATTATGATTATCCTATGCCCATCCCACATTGTGGGGTGATTATAATATAATACATATATTATTAATGTTAATTATTGTAGCTTTGTGATAAGCTTTAAAATCTAAAAGTGCGTCCATCAACTTTGTTTTTCTTTTACAAGATTGTTTTAGTAATTCAGGGTTCCTTGAGATTCCCTGTGAATTTTAGAGTAGGTTTTTCGATTTCTGCAAAAAATACCATTAAGAATTTGATAGAGATTGTATTCAATCTCTAGATCACTTTAAGTTATATTGTCATCTTAATATTAAGTCTTCCAATCCATAAACATAGAATGTCTTTCCATTCATTTATATCTTCTTTTATTCTTTCAGCAGTGTTTTATGGTTTTCAGTATACAAGTCTTACACTTCATTGGTTAAATTTGTTCTTAAGTATTTTATTCTTTTTGATGTTACTAGGAATGGGATTGTTCTCTTTGCTTTTTTCTGGATCATTCATTTCTAATGTATATACATTATACATACATATACATACTATATATACATATATGTACACATACAACTGATTTGTGTATGTTGCTCCTATATCCTGCAAATTTGCTGAGTTTATTAGCACTAAGAGTTTTCTTGACAGATTCTTTAGGATTTTTTTTTATATATATAATCATGTCATCTGTGAAGAGAGATATTTTTACTTCTTCCTTTCCAATCTGGGTGCCTTTGTTTTGTTTTGTTTTGTTTTTTTTCCAATCGGGTGCCTTTTAATTATCCTGTCTAGAAATGTCAGTGTTGAATGGAAAAAGCAGGCATCCATGTCTTCTTTCTGATTTAGGGGGAAAGCATTCAGTTTTTCATCATTGAATATAATATTAGCTATGGATTTTCACAAATGACTTATCATGCTGAGGAAGTTTCCTTCCATTCCAACTTTGTTGAGTGTTTTTATTATGGAAGGGTGTGGGAATTTTGTCAAATCCTTTTTCTGCATCAATTAAGACAATTGTGTGGGTTCTTTTGTTTTATTCCATTAATGTGGTATATTACCATTAATGTGGTATATATTTCCACCCTTGCATTTATGGGATAAATCCCACTTGATCATGATGTATAATCCTTTTTAATATACTGCTAAAGTCAGCTTACTAGGAGTTAGGAGTTTAGCACCCATATTCAGAACTGATTTAATCCATAGTATTATAATGTCCATATCTGGCTTGATATGAGGGTAATGTTGGCCTCATAGAATAAATTAGGAAGTGTTACCTCCTTTTCTAAGTTTTGGAATAATTTGGAAAGGATTGAGATTAATTCTTTTTTGGGTGATGGGCATTAAGGAGGGCACATGATGTGATGGGCACTGGGTGTTACATGCAACTAATGAATCATTGAACACTACATCAAAAACTAATGATGTACTATATGTTGGCTAATTGAATTTAAATAAATAAAATAAAATAAAATAAAGTTTAAGTAGAATTTACCAGTGAAGTGTTCTGGTCTTGGGCCCTTCTTTGTTGGGAGATTTTTGATTGGTGGCTCAATTTTTTTACCTATTACAAGTCTGTTCAGATTTCCTTTCTTTTTTTTTTTTTTTTTTTGAGAGAGAGAGTGTGTGAGCAGGGGTGAGGGGCAAAGGGGGAGAGAGAGAGAGAGAATCTTAAGCGCAACACAGGGCACTGTCTCATGATCCTGAGATTATGAACTGAGCCGAAATCAAGAGTCAGACACTTAACCACTGAGCTACCCAGGTGCCCCTCCTTTGTCTTTCTCTCTACTTCCTCCCTTTCTCCCTCCATCACTTTCTTCCTTCCTTCCTTCCTTTTTAATCAGTTTTGTAGTTTATGTCTTTCTGGGCATTTGTTCCTCTCACCTAGATTATTTTATTTGTTAATGTACAATGATCATAGTATTCTCTTATAATGCTTTGTATTTCTGTAAGGTCTGTATTAATGTCTCTACTTTGATTTCACTTACGATATTTGTATTTTGAATCCTCTCTTTCTTGGTCAGTCTGTCAGTTTTGTTGATCTTTTCAATGAAACAACTTTTGGCTTTGTTACTTTTGTCTATTTTTCTATTCTTTATTTCTTCTCTAATCTTTATCATTTCTTTCCTTGTGCAAGTGATGGGTTTAGCTTGTTTTTTCTTTTTAGACCCTTAAGATATAGAGTCAGTTTATTGATTTGAGATCTTACTTCTTTTTTTTTAAAGATTTTATTTATTTATTTGATAAGAGAGACAGCGAGAGAGGGAGCACAAGCAGGGGGAGTGTCAGAGGGAGAGGGAGAAGCAGGCTTCCTGCTGAGCAGGGAGCCCGATGCAGGGCTCGATCCCAGGACCCTGGGATCATGACCTGAGCTGAAGGCAGATGCTTTTTTTTAAAATTTTTTATTGTTATGTTAATCACCATATATTACATAATTTGTTTTGGTGTAGTGTTCCATGATTCATTGTTTCTTCATAACACCCAGTGCTCCATGCAGAATGTGCCCTCTTTAATACCCATCACCAGGCTAACCCATCCCCCTACCCTCCTCCCCTCTAGAAACCTCAGTTTGTTTTTCAGAGTCCATCATCTCTCCTGGTTCGTCTCCCCCTCTGACTTACTCCCCTTCATTCTTCCTCTCCTGCTATCTTCTTCTTTTTCTTTTTTCTTAACATATGTTGCGTTATTTGTTCAGATCTGTGATTCAATAGTCTTGCACAATTCACAGCGCTCACCGTAGCACATATCTTCCCCAGTGTCTATCACCCAGCCACCCCCTCCCTCCCACCCCCGACCACTCCAGCAACCCTCAGTTTGTTCCTGAGATTAAGAATTCCTCATATCAGTGAGGTCATATGATACATGTCTTTCTCTGATTGACTTATTTCACTCAGCATAACACCCTCCAGTTCCATCCACGTCGTTGCAAATGGCAAGATCTCATTCCTTTTGATGCCTGCATAATATTCCATTGTGTATATATACCACATCTTCTTTATCCATTCATCTCTCGATGGACATCTTGGCTCTTTCCACAGTTTGGCTGTCGTGGACATTGCTGCTATAAACATTGGGGTGCACGTACCCCTTCGGGTCCCTACCTTTGTATCTTTGGGGTAAATACCCAGTTGTGCAATTGCTGGATCGAATGGTAGCTCTAATTTCAACTGTTTGAGGAACCTCCATACTGTTTTCCAGAGGGGTTGCACCAGCTTGCATTCCCACCAACAGCGTAGGAGGGTTCCCCTTTCTCCACATCCCCGCCAGCATCTGTCGTTCCCTGACTTGTTAATTTTAGCCATTCTGACGGGTGTGAGGTGGTATCTCATTGAGGTTTTGATTTGGATTTCCCTGATGCCGAGCGATATTGAGCACTTTTTCATGTGCCTGTTGGCCATTTGGATGTCTTCTTTGGAAAAATGTCTGCTCATGTCTTCTGCCCATTTCTTGATTGGATTATTTGTTCTTTGGGTGTTGAGTTTGCTAAGTTCTTTATAGATTTTGGATACTAGCCCTTTATCTGATATGTCATTTGCAAATATTTTCTCCCATTCTGTTGGTTGTCTTTTGGTTTTGTGGACTGTTTCTTTTGCTGTGCAAAAGCTTTTTATCTTGATGAAATCCCAATAGTTCATTTTTGCCCTGGCTTCCTGTGCCTTTGGTGATGTTTCTAGGAAGAAGTTGCTGCGGCTGAGGTCGAAGAGGTTGCTACCTGTGTTCTCCTTTAGGATTTGGATAGACTCCTGTCTCACGTTTAGGTCTTTCAACCATTTGGAGTCTATTTTTGTGTGTGCTGTAAGGAAATGGTCCAGTTTCATTCTTCTGCATGTGGCTGTCCAATTTTCCCAACACCATTTGTTGAAGAGACTGTCTTTTTTCCACTGGACATTCCTTCCTGCTTTGTCAAAGATAAGTTGACCATAGAGTTGAGGGTCCATTTCTGGGCTCTCGATTCTGTTCCATTGATCTATGTGTCTGTTTTTGTGCCAGTACCCTACTGTCTTGATGATGACAGCTTTGTAATAGAGCTGGAATTCCGAAATCGTGACGCTGCCGGGGTTGCTTTTCTTTTTCAAGATTCCTCTGGCTATTCGGGGTCTCTTCTGGTTCCATACAAATTTTAGGATTCTTTGTTCCATTTCTTTGAAAAAAGTGGATGGTATTTTGATGGGGATTGCATTGAATGTGTAGATTCCTCTAGGTAGCATTGACATCTTCACAATGTTGGTTCTCCCAATCCATGAGCATGGAACATTTTTCCATTTCTTTGTGTCTTCTTCAATTTCTTTCCTGAGTATTTTATAGTTTTCTGAGTACAGATCCTTTGCCTCTTTGGTTAAATTTATTCCTAGGTATCTTATGGTTTTGGGTGCAATTGTGAATGGGATCGACTCCTTGATTTGTCTCTCTTCTGT
>NW_027397148.1:1698203-1749811 GCF_003265705.2 Callorhinus ursinus
TACCATTGTAGGTTACATATCTCTTCTCCCGAGCTGCTTTCAGGATTTTCTCTTTGTCTCTGAGACTCATACGTTTTACTAGTAGATGTCGGGGTGTTGACCTATTATTATTGATTTTGAGAGGGGTTCTCTGTGCCTCCTGGATTTTGATGCCTGTTTCCTTCCCCACATTAGGGAAGTTCTCTGCTATTATTTGCTCCAGTATACCTTCTGCCCCTCTCTCTCTTTCTTCTTCTTCTGGGATTCCAATTATTCTAATGTTGTTTCGTCTTATCGAATCGCTTATCTCTCGAATTCTGCCCTCGTGATCCTGTAGTTGTTTTTCCCTCTTTTTCTCAGCCTCTTTACTTTCCATCATTTTGTCTTCTATATCACTCATTCTCTCTTCTGCCTCATTTATCCTAGCAGTTAGTGCCCCCATTTTGGATTGCACCTCATCAATAGCCTTTTTGATTTTGACTTGGTTAGATTTTAGTTCTTTTATTTCTCCAGAAAGGGTTTCTCTAATAACTTCCACGCTTTTTTCAAGCCCAGCTAGTATCTTTAACGTCATGATTCTGAACTCTAGGTCCGACATCATACTAATGTCCATATTGAGTAGATCCCTGGCTGACGGTACCTCCTCTTGTTCTTTTTGCTGAGGTGATTTTTTTCGTCTTGTCATTTTGTCCAGAGGAGAATAGATGAATGAGAGAACAAAATGCTAACAGGTTTACAACGTCCCCAGCAAATATACTGTATACAAATCAGAAAAGACCTGAAACCAGGGGAAAAGTAAGGGAAAGAAAGAAAAAAGAAAGAGAAAAAGAAAAAAAAAGATAAAAACAAAAACAGAACAATACAAAAAAAGCAGAATGTGATCAAATATGATCAGGCTAGTGCATAGATCAGTGCCACACACTAGATTTTGGGCGTATTTTGGTCTGTTAGAAAAAAGTGCCTCCTAAAATTTTAAAGGAAGAAAGACATATATGTACAAAATAAGGGTTGATACAATGAAGGGATAGAAGGTGACTGTAAAGATGAAAATTATAAAAGATTTTATAAAAGGACTTGATAAGATAAGAAGTTGTTTGAAAAAAGAAAGAAGATTTAAAAAAAAAAAGAAAAAAGGGAGAGAATGTGATCAGGCAGGAGACTAGAACAGAACCATACACTAGTGATTTAGGGTATATTTCTATCTGTTAGAAGAAACTGTATCTCAAATTTTTAAAGAGAGAACAACTTATATATATATGCCAAAAATAAGGGTAACTACTATGAAGGGATAAAATATGACTCTAAAAATGAAAAATAAAAAATGTTTTTTTTTTTAAAAAAGAGATTGATAAGATGTTGGTTGAAAAAGGGAAAAAGAAAAAGAAAAAAAAAACAGTTAACAAAAATTAACTTTGATGAACTAATGAATCATGGTAAAAAAAAAAGCCATGAATTCTATGTGCAGTATTCCCCTAGCGCTGGAGTTCTCCCGTTCTCCTTGATCAGTAAACTTGGTCTTGGCTTGCTGGCTGTTCGTGCTGATCTTCTGGGGGAGGGGCCTGTTGCTGTGGTTTCCAAATGTCTTTGCCGGAGGCTGAATTGCCCCGCCCTTGTCGGTCCGGGCTAAGCAAGCTGCTGGGGTTTGATCTCAGGAGCTTTTGTTCCCTGGAAGCTCTCCGTACAGCCTTGGAGGACCAGGGCAAAAATGGTGGCCTCCCAATCTCCACCCGGAGGAGCTGAGAACTCGGGGCCCCGCTCCTCAGTGTGCCCCCAGAGAAAAGCAGTCACTCCCTTGTCCCCGGTCTCCGGCCGCACTCCGTGCTCACCCGGCCTGTGACCAAGCGTTTGTATCTCTGGCACCCGACCCCGTGTGGAGTCTCCAAACCCAGCAGATCCCTGTGGTGCGTTCCCGCGCCGCTCCTCCCCGGGAAGGAAGGGGAGTCTCCCCGGATCTGCCGCTTGTTGGGTCCCTGCTGCAGGAGCAGTGGCCCGACTGGGCCGCGGATCACAGTTTATGGCAACCCCGAGCTGAGAGCCCGCGCCTCAGCTCCGTCTCTGCAGCCGGCTTCCCCGCTCCGATACCTGGGAGCTCTGGCGCACTCAGGCTCCCCCGGTCTTTCTATGACCTCAAGGGTCCTGAGACCCCACTGTCCCGCGAGGGTTCCACCCCTGCTTAGCCACTGGAGCGCCGTCCCTCAGCGGAGCCGGCTTCTAAAAGTTCCGATTTTGTGCTCCGTGGCTCTATCACTTGCCAGAAGCGGCAGACGGAGGCCCCTCCCCCGCCGTCTATCCTCCCGAATATCGCCTCGGATTCACTTCTCCGCACGTCCTACCTTCCAGTAAGTGGTCGCTTCTCTGTTCAGATAGTTGTTGCTACTTTCCTCTTTGATCTCCTGTTGAGTTCGTAGGTGTTCAGAATGGTTTGATCCCTATTCAGCTGAATTCCTGAGACCAGACGAAATCTAGGTCTCCTACTCCTCCGCCATCTTGCTCCGCCCCCCTGAAGGCAGATGCTTAACAACTAAGCCACCCAGGCCCGAGATCGTCTTTCTTAATATAGGTCTTTACACCTCTGAATTTCCCTCTGAGTACTGTTCTTTACTGCATTCCATAAGTTTTTGTATGTTGTGTTTTCATTTTCATTATTTCAAAGTATTTTATTATTCTACTCATAATTTCTTCTTTGACCTGCTGGTTATTAGGAGTTTGTTTTAAATTTCACATATTTGTGAATGTTTTCAGCTTTCCTTTTTTTTTTTAAAGATTTTATTTATTTGACAGAAAGAGACACAGCAAGAGAGGGAACACAAGCAGCTGGAGCGGGAGAGGGAGAAGCAGGCGGAGCAGGGAGCCCGATGCAGGGCTCGATCCCAGGACCCTGGGATCATGACCTGAGCCGAAGGCAGCCACCTAACTGACTGAGCCACCCAGGCGCCCCTTCAGCTTTCCTTCTGCTAGTGGTTTCTTTCATTTCTTTGTGATTAGAAAAGATGCTTTGTATGATTACAGTCTTTTTAAATGTGTTGAGGTCTATCATGGAGAATGTTCTTTTTGCATTTAAGAAAAAGACTGTTGGGTAGAATGTTCTGTGTGAGTTGGTTTATTCTAAGTTAGATTATATGTTGTTCAAGTTATCTCTTTCCTTACTGATCTCTCTAGTTGTTCTGTCCATTATTGAAGTCTCCAACTATTATTATAGAACTATTTCTATTAATTTTTTCTGTTTACTTTATATATTTAGGTGTGTTTTTATTTATAATTATTATATTTTCTTGACTTATTGACCCATTATCAGTGTATAATGTCTTTCTTTATCTTTTGTGACAGTTTTTGTCTGAAAGTTTATTTTGTCTGATATTAATATAGCCAGCCCAGCTCTCCTTTGATTATTGATTGCATAGAATATCTTCTTTCATGCTTTCACTTTCAACTTATTCATGTCTTTGGATCTAAGTTGAGTCTCTTGGAGACAGCACAAAGTTAGATCATGTTTTCTTTATCCATTCTGTCAATTTCTTCAATTAGAGAGTTTATTCCCTTTATACTGAACATAATTACTAATAAGGAAGAACTTATTTCTGCCTTTTGATATTTATTTTGTATATGTTTTAAATCTCATTTGTCCTCTAATTTTTTCAATGCTGCCTTCTTTTGTGATTTTTTTTCCCTATATCCCATTTAGATTCTCTTCCCATTTTTTCTGTAGTTTTTAAGCTTTTATTCTTAGTAAGTTCCCTGGAGATTACAGTTGATATCTTACCTTAATAACAGTCAAGTTTGAACTAATACCAGCTATGTGGCCCAGTTGGTTAAGCCTCCCAATTTTTGGTTTTGGCTCAGGTCATGATCTCAGGGTCATGGGATCGAGCCCTGTGTGGGGCTCCATACTCAGCACGGAGTCGGCTTGTCCCTTCCCCTCTCCTTCCGCCCCTCCCCCCCATGCACATGCGCTCTTTCTCTCTCTCTGAAATAGATAAATCCTTTTTTTTTTTAATGTTTTCTATTTCCAAAACATTGCTAAAGGGGAGGCTGTAGTGGGTGGCAACAAAAATAATTTTTAGTGTGACTTAATATCTTAAACTATATATTTTTGTGTTATTATCATGGATATAAAAATAATTTTTATGCTTAAGGATTTGGGACAAAAGTTGAATAGCAAAAATGCAACTTAACGGTAAATATAAGGAATGACTTTTGGTCCTATTGACCAGATCTCTCAAGTCTTATGAAATAAGTTTCTTAGTTGTGAGTATTTTATATGAATTTGAGAATGTTGCATGTGATTCTCTTTGACCTCCTCCTAGTATATTATGAATGTAATCTGGTTTTTCCAGGATGTTTCAGAGCAGGTAAATGTAAATGAGTGACTTGGGCCAGGTTCAAAGCTAACAAAGCTTATCTGTGTTAATCAAAGTCAGGATAGTGTTTATCACAGGTGGGGGTGGGGTAGCAACTAGGAGAAGGCACCAGAGAGCTGCTAGTATTCTATGTTTTAAACTGGGTGATGGTTCAATAGGTTATGTTCATTTTTATATAATTAAGATTTCTGAGCTTTACCATATATACATTGTACTTCAGTAAGCAAATTTACCCCCAAAATTGACATCTACTCTCTAAAAGAAATAGACTTCAATACTACAATATATTCCTTTCTACATACCACACTTATTGTTTGAATTCCACAGTTACGCATGCATTATCAGGCTACTCTTTATCGTGTGTGTGTGTGTGTGTGTGTAGAGGAAGATTCAAGTTTTAACCATATAGTTTCATCTTTGGATAGTGGTTTCTTTTGACAAAACTTGGATTATGGCAGCTGTGAGTAGCAACATTTCATGATATTTACAGATAGATGCTGTCTCATGAAAAAAGTCACTTGAGGATTCATTGCTTCTGTGCTTAATGGCAAGAATCCTTTCATTTACTTGAAATGTTAAAATATAAGGAAGGACAGCGGGAGTCTGGCATTTTAGGCAGAGTTGGCTCCCATGCCACCCCATTTGGTGCCAACTCCGTATCTTAGAAGTTCTGCCCAGCTGACCAGGATAGAACGTGCCTTTATTTGGAACAGTAGGTCCCCACCCAGAGCCATTATCAAAAGCAATAGAGAGGGTGACAATTGGGAGAACTAAGGAGGCTAGACTGTGGCCTCAGTAGTGGCTAAGACCACTCAGAAATTGAACAAAGTAACTTAGGAAACGGGACAAAGTTGGGTAAGATCCCACTGACTCCTGCGGGTCTCAAAGGTTGTACTTGTGCTGGGCCCACTTGGGAGAGACTGAAGAGGTGAGCTCTTTGTCCCTGGCCAAATAGAGAGGTCTTGTGAATGCAGAAAGTAAAAACTGGGCAGACAGTTAACTCCCGTGACAAAGGAAGGGAGCCTTACTGGCGTCACTGTGTTTATGTACTACTTCTGACCTATCGTTGGCTGATTGCTAAGTACTTTGCTGACCCAGGGGCAACCCCTAGGAAGCCAAGCTTAAAAATAAAAACAAGAACTTTAATGAGAAAAAAAAAATACTGAGCAGAGACATTAGAACCTACATGTGGCAGGGGAAGTAGACTTAACAGAATTAGTGTACACAAGTCACTAAGCAAATAAACAATAATACCCAACCCTGCAAGGAGAGATCAAAATCCAGAGCTCTTAAATTATATTTTTTAAGTGTCCAGTTTATAGCAGAACATTATAGACAGCAAAAAAAAAAAAAAAGTGTGGCCCATAGTAGTAGCTCTTAGTACAGGAACGGTTATGGAATGGACATTCCAGACAGGGTGTGGGGGGTAAGGAGCCTCCAATTGCCCAGGTCTAGCCAGTGGTCATGTCCTCTCACTGACCTCTTCCAACCGTAAACCAATAAAACTTCAAAAACATAACATAGGAGAACATCTTTATGACCTTGAGGTAGGCAGAGATTTCTGTAAATAGGACAGGTGTGTACACTGTGCACCAGAAGACTTATACAAGAATATACTAACTAGCATTTTTGCAGTACCATAATGTTGAAGTAACGTAATGTCCACCAACAGTGAAATAAATAAATTGTGAGCAAATAAATGGAATAAGAGCAAAGAAATTAATTTCTCCTACATGCCACAATGTAATTGAATCTCTGAGACATAATGGTGAGCAATAAAAACCAACCCCACAAAAAGCCCTACATAGGATTCCATTCGTATATTTTTTTATTTCAAAAAAAGCCGTTCCTTTTGTAAGTGTGTAGGAATGCCTGTTCTGTATTCTTCACTAATACTGTGTTACACTCTCAAACTTTTATCTACCAGTTTTACAGGTCTGATCTCATTTAATCAAACATCTCTTTAGATGTGTTTTAGACGATATGTGTGATGCTTAATTAAGAGTAGTGACTCTGGAAATAGGATGACTATGTTTGAATCTCAGTTCTGCCATCAACTCAATAGCATTTTGGGCATGTTATATGTACATATATATCTATATGTATACATATATACAGATACTGGTTTTAAAAAGTGAGACAACCTGTTTTCTATAAAATTTTAAGAAGAGGGGAGGGAGAAGATGGCGGAGGAATAGGAGACCTGGATTTCGTGTGGTCTCAGGAATTCAGCTGAATAGGGATCAAACCATTCTGAACACCTACGAACTCACCAGGAGATCGAAGATAAGAATAGTAACAACACTCTGAACAGAAAAGCGACCACTTTCTGGAAGGTAGGACATGCGGAGAAGTGAATCCGAGGCGATACTCGGGAGGATAGACGGCGGGTGAGGGGGCCTCCGTCGGCCGCTTCTGGCGAGTGGTGGAACCGCAGAGCACAAAATCAGAACTTTTGGAGGTCGCCTCCGCTGAGGGACGTCGCTCCAGTGGCTAAGCGGGGGGTGAAACCCTGGCGGGACAGTGTGGTCTCAGGACCTTTGGGGTCACAGAAAGACCGGGGGTGCCTGAGTGCGGCAGAGCTCCCAGGTATCGGAGCGGGGAAGCCGGCTGCAGAGACAGAGCCAAGGCATGGGCTCTCAGCTCGAGGTTGCCATAAACTGTGATCTGCGGGCTACTGCTCCTCCAGCAGGGACCCAACAGGCGGCAGAGCCAGGGAGACTCCCCTTCCTCCCCTGGGAGGAGCGACGCAGAAGCGCACTGCAGGGATCTGCTGGGTTTGGAGACTCCACACGGGTCGGGTGCCAAAGATAGAAATGCTCGGTCACAGGCCGGGTGAGCACAGAGTGCAGCCGGAGACCGGGGACACGGGAGTGACTGCTTTTCTCTGGGGGCACACTGAGGAGCGGGGCTCTGAGTTCTCAGCTCCTCCAGGTGGAGATTGGGAGGCCACCATTTCTTCCCTGGTCCTCCAAAGCTGTACCGAGAGCTTGCAGGGAACAAAAGCTCGTGAGAGCAAACCGGAGCAGCTTCCTTAGCCCGGACTCACAAGGCGGGGCAAAGACATTTGGGAACCACGGCAATAGGCCCCTCCCTCAGAAGATCAGCACGAACAGCCAGCAAGCCAAGACCAAGTTTACCGATCAAGGAGAACGGGAGAACTCCAGCGCTAGGGGAATACTGCACATAGAATTCATGGCTTTTTTACCATAATTCATTAGTTTTTCAAAGCTAATTTTTTAACTATTTTTTTAAATTTTTCTTTTTCCCTTTTTCAGACAACATCTTATTAATCCCTTTTTTTAAAAAAACATTTTTTATTTTTCATTTTTAGAGTCATATTTTTATCCCTTCATAGTAGTTACCCTTATTTTTGGCATATATATATAAGTGGTTATCTCTTTAAAATTTTGAGATAAAATTTCTTCTAACAGATCAAAATATACCCTAAATCACTAGTGTATGGCTTTGTTCTATTCTCCTGCCTGATCACATTCTCTCCCTTTTTTTTCCTTTTCTTTTTCCTTTTTAAATCTTCTTTCTTTTTGAAAACAACTTCTTATCTTATCAATTCCTTTTATATAATCTTTTATAATTTTCATCTTTACAGTTATCTGCCATCCCTTCATTGTATCAACCCTTATTTTGTACATATATAAATCTTTCTTCCTTTAAAATTTTAGGAGGCACTTTCTTCTAACAGACCAAAATATGCTCAAAAGCTAGTGTGTGGCACTGATTTATACACTAGCCTGATCATATTTGATCATATTCTGTCTTTTTTTTGTTTTGTTCTGTTTTTGTTTGTTTTTATCTTTTTCTTTTTCCTTTTTTTTTTCTCTTCTTTCTTTCCCTTTCTTGTCCCCTGGTTTCAGGTCTTTTCTGATTTGTATAGAGTATATTTGCTGGGGACATTGTTAACCTGTTAGCATTCTGTTCTCTCATTCATCTGTTCTCCTCTGGACGAAATGACAAGACGAAAAAAATCACCTCAGCAAAAAGAACAAGAGGTAGTACCGTCTGCCAGGGACCTACTCAATACTGACATTAGTACGATGTCGGACCTAGAGTTCAGAATCATGACTTTAAAGATACTAGCTGGGCTTGAAAAAAGTGTGGAAGTTATTAGAGAAACCCTTTCTGGAGAAATAAAAGAACTAAAATCTAACCAAGTGGAAATCAAAAAGGCTGTTAATGAGGTGCAATGAAAAATGGGGGCACTAACTGCTAGGATAAATGAGGCAGCAGAAAGAATCAGCGATATAGAAGACCAAATGATGGAAAATAAAGAGGCTGAGAAAAAGAGAGATAAACAACTACAGGATCACGAGGGCAGAATTCGAGAGATAAGCGATACGATAAGACGAAACAACATTAGAATAATTGGGATCCCAGAAGAAGAAGAAAGAGAGAGAGGGGCAGAAGGTATATTGGAGCAAATAATAGCAGAGAACTTCCCTAATGTGGGGAAGGAAACAGGCATCAAAATCCTGGAGGCACAGAGAACCCCTCTCAAAATCAATAAAAATAGGTCAATACCCCGACATCTAATAGTAAAACGTACGAGTCTCAGAGACAAAGAGAAAATCCTGAAAGCAGCTCAGGAGAAGGGATATGTAACCTACAATGGTAGAAACATTAGATTGGCAACAGACCTATCCCCAGAGACGTGGCAGGCCAGAAAGGACTGGCATGATATCTTCAGAGCAAAATATGCAGCCAAGAATACTATATCCAGCTAGACTATCATTGAAAATAGAAGGAGAGATAAAAAGCTTCCACGACAAACAAAAACTAAAGGAATTTGCAAACACAAAACCAGCCCTACAAGAAATATTGAAAGAGGTCCTCTAAGCAAAAAGGGAGCCTAAAAGCAGCATAGATCAGAAAGGAACACAGACAATATACAGTAATAGTCACCTTACAGGCAATACAATGGCACTAAATTCATACCTTTCAATAGTTACCCTGAATGTAAATGGGCTCAATGCCCCAATCAAAAGACACAGGCTATCAGATTGGATTAAAAAACAAGACCCATCAATATGCTGCCTGCAAGAGACTCATTTTAGACCAAAAGACACCACCACATTGAAAGTGAGGGGGTGGAAAAATAATTACCATGCTAATGGACACCAAAAGAAAGCTGGGGTGGCAATCCTTATATCAGACAAACTAGATTTTAAAACAAAGACTGTAAGAAGAGATGAGGAAGGACACTATATCCTACTTAAAGGGTCTATCCAACAAGAAGATCTAACAATTGTAAATATCTATGCCCCTAACGTGGGAGCAGCCAATTATATAAGACAATTAATAACAAAAGCAAAGAAACACATTGACAACAATACAATAATAGTGGGGGACTTTCACACCCCCCTCACTGAAATGGACAGATCATCTAAGCAAAAGATCAACAAGGAAATAAAGACTTTAAATGAAACACTGGACCAAATGGACTTCACGGACATATTCAGAACATTCCATCCCAAAGCAACAGAAAACACATTCTTCTCTAGTGCCCATGGAACATTCTCCAGAATTGATAACATCCTAGGTCACAAATCAGGTCTCAACCGGTACCAGAAGATTGGGATTATTCCCTGCATATTTTCAGACCACAGTGCTTTGAAACTAGAACTCAATCACAAGAGGAAAGTCGGAAAGAACTCAAATACGTGGAGGCTAAAGAGCATCCTACTAAAGAATGAATGGGTCAACCAGGAAATTAAAGAAGAATTTAAAAAATTCATGGAAACCAATGGAAATGAAAACACAACTGTTCAAAATCTTTGGGATACAGCAAAGGCAGTCCTCAGAGGAAAGTATATAGCAATACAAGCCTTTCTCAAGAAACAAGAAAGGTCTCAAATACACAACCTAACCCTACACCTAAAGGAGCTGGGGAAAGACCAGCAAAGAAAGCCTAAACCCAGCAGGAGAAGAGAAATAATATAGTTCAGAGCAGAAATCAATGAAATAGAAACCAAAAGAACAGTAGAACAGATCAACGAAACCAGGAGCTGGTTCTTTGAAAGAATTAACAAGATTGATAAACCCCTGGCCAGACTTATCAAAAAGAAAAGAGAAAGGACCCAAATCAACAAAATCATGAATGAAAGAGGAGAGATCACAACCAACACCAAAGAAATACAAACAATTCTAAGAACATATTATGAGCAACTCTATGCCAGCAAATTAGATAACCTGGAAGAAATGGGTGCATTCCTAGAGATGTATCAACTACCAAAATTGAACCAGGAAGAAAGAGAAAACCTGAACAGATCTATAACCACTAAGGAAAGTGAAGCAGTCATCAAAAATCTCCCAAGAAACAAAAGCCCAGGGCCAGATGGCTTCCCAGGGGAATTCTATCAGACATTTCAAGAAGAATTAATACCTATTCTCCTGAGACTGTTCCAAAAAATAGAAATGGAAGGAAAACTTCCAAACTCATTTTATGAGGCCAGCATTCCCTTGATCCCAAAACCAGACAAAGACCCCATCAAAAAGGAGAATTACAGACCAATATCCTTGATGAACATGGATGCAAAAATTCTCACCAAAATACTGTCCAATAGGATCCAACAGTACATTAAAAGGATTATTCACCATGACCAAGTGGGATTTATCCCTGGGCTGCAAGGTTGGTTCAACATCCACAAATCAATCAACGTGATACAATACATTAACAAAAGAAAGAACAAGAATCATATGATCCTCTCAATAGATGCAGAAAAAGCATTTGACAAAGCACAGCATCCTTTCTTGATCAAAACTCTTCAGAGTATAGGGATAGAAGGTACATACTTCAATATCATAAAAGCCATCTATGAAAAACCTACAGCGAATATCATTCTCAGGAACGCGGCAGGGATGTCCACTCTCACCACTGCTATTCAACATAGTATTAGAAGTCCTAGCCACAGCAATCAGACAACAAAAAGAAATCAAAGGCATCCAAATCGGCAAAGAGGAAGTCAAACTCTCACTCTTTGCAGATGATATGATACTGTATGTGGAAAACCCAAAAGACTCCACCCCAAAACTGCTAGAACTCATATAGGAATCCAGTAAAGTAGCAGGATATAAAATCAATGCACAGAAATCAGTGGCATTCCTATACAGCAACAACAAGACAGAAGAAAGACAAATCAAGGAGTCGAGCCCATTTACAATTGCACCCAAAACCATAAGATACCTAGGAATAAATCTAATCAAAGAGGGAAAGGATCTGTACTCAGAAAACTATAAAATACCCATGAAAGAAATTGAAGAAGACACAAAGAAATGGAAAAACATTCCATGCTCATGGATTGGAAGAACAAACATTGTGAATTTGTCAGTGCTACCTAGAGCAATCTACACATTCATTGCAATCCCCATCAAAATACCATCCACTTTTTTCAAAGAAATGGAACAAATAATCCTAAAATTTGTATGGAACCAGAAGAGACTCCGAATAGCCGGAGGAATATTGAAAAAGAAAAGCAAAGATGGCGGCATCACAATTCCGGACTTCCAGCTCTGTTACAAAGCTGTCATCATCAAGACAGTATGGTACTGGCACAAAAACAGACACATAGATCGATGGAACAGAATCGAGAGCCCAGAAATGGACCCTCAACTCTGTGGTCAACTAATCTTCGACAAAGCAGGAAAGAATGTCCAATGGAATAAAGACTGTCTCTTCAACAAATGGTGTTGGGAAAATTGGACAGCCACATGCAGAAGAATGAAACTGGACCATTTCCTTACACCACACACAAAAATAGACTCCAAATGGTTGAAAGACTGAAACGTGAGACAGGAGTCCATCCAAATCCTAAAGGAGAACACAGGCAGCAACCTCTTCGACCTCAGCCACAGCAACTTCTTCCTAGAAACATCGTCAAAGGCAAGGGAAGCCAGGGCAAAAATGAACTATTGGGATTTCATCAAGATAAAAAGCTTTTGCACGCAAAAGAAACAGTCAACAAAACCAAAAGACAACCAACAGAATGGGAGAAAATATTTGCAAATGACCTATCAGATAAAGGGCTAGTATCCAAAGTCTATAAAGAACTTATCCAACTCAACACCCAAAGAACAAATAATCCAATCAAGAATTGATCAGAAGTCATGAACAGACATTTTTCCAAAGAAGACATCCAAATGGCCAACAGGCACATGAAAAAGTGCTCAACATCGCTCAGCATCCAGGAAATCCAAATCAAAACCTCAATGAGATACCCCCTTACACCCGTCAGAATGGCTAAAATTAACAAGTCAGGAAACGACAGATGTTGGCGGGGATGTGGAGAAAGGGGAACCCTCCTACACTGTTCGTGGGAATGCAAGCTGGTGCAACCCCTCTGGAAAACAGTACGGAAGTTCCTCAAACAGTTGAAATTAGAGCTACCATTCGATCCAGCAATTGCACTACTGGGTATTTACCCCAAAGATACAAAGGTAGGGACCCGAAGGGGTACGTGCACCCCAATGTTTATAGCAGCAATGTCCACAGTAGCCAAACTGTGGAAAGAGCCAAGATGTCCATCGACAGATGAATGGATAAAGAAGTTGTGGTATGTATACACAATGGAATATTATGCAGCCATCAAAGGGAATGAGATCTTGCCATTTGCAATGACGTGGATGGAACTGGAGGGTGTTACGCTGAGTGAAATAAGTCAATCAGAGAAGGACATGTATCATATGACCTCACTGATATGAGGAATTCTTAATATCAGGAAACAAACTGAGGGTTGCTGGAGTGGTGGGGGGTGGAAGGGATAGGGTGGCTGGGTGATAGACATTGGGGAGGGTTTGTGCTATGGTGAGCACTGTGAATTGTACAAGACTGATGAATCACGAATCTGTACTTCTGAAACAATGCAATATATGTTAAGGAAAAAAAGAAGAAGAAGAAGATAGCAGGAGGGGAAGAATGAAGGGGAGTAAGTCAGAGGGAGAGACGAACCATGAGAGACGATGGACTCTGAAAAACAAACTGAGGGTTCTGGGGGGGTGGGGGGATGGGTTAGCCTGGTGATGGGTATTAAAGAAGGCACATTCTGCGTGGAGCACTGTGTGTTATGCACAAACAATGAATCATGGAACACTACATCAAAAACTAATGATGTAATATATGGTGATTAACATAACAATAAAAAATAAAAACTAATGATGTAATGTATGGTGATTAACATAACAATAAAAATTATTTTAAAAATTATAAGAAGAGGTGGTGATTAACATAACAATAAAAAAATTAAAAAAAAAATTATAAGAAGAGGGAGAAAAAGGATTTTTACTGAGTTTTCTAAGAAGCTCAGAGCACAGAGAAACACTGAATAGCCTGATTATAAAATAAAGCCCAAATGAGGTGGAGACTGGTTATAGAGTATGTTTTCTACTTCAGTACTGTAACTACTGAAACGTGGAAAGAGAAGGAGGGGCTAAAATATTAGACACAGACTAGGTCATCACCTCAAGGAAATGAAATTGGGATCTCAAAGAAATATCTGCACTCCCATGTGTATTGCAGCATTATTCACAATAGCCAAGTTATGGAAACTCCTTAAATGTCAACAGATGAATGGATAAATAAAACGTGTATGCATCTACAGTGGAATAGTATTCACTCATAAAACAGAAGAAAATCCTGTGATTTGCAACAACGTGGATGAACCTGGAGGACGTCATGCTGGGTGAAATAAGCTGGGCACACAAAGACAAATACTGCATGATCTCACTTGTATAGTGAACTTTAAGAAGTCAAACTCATGGAAGCTGAGAGTAGAACAGTAGGTTTCCAAGGGCTCAGGGATGGTGGAACTGGAAAGATATTGGTTAAATGTTGGTCAAAATCACAGGTTTCAGTTATAAGATGAGTAAGTTCTGGGGACTCAGCATGGTGACTATAGTTAATAATACTCTATTGTGTACTTGAAATATGCTAAGAGCATACATCTTAAGTGTTCCCACAAAAAAAAAAAAAACTAACTGTGTGAGGTGACGGATGTGTTAATTAGCTTGGTTGTGGTAAGGATTTCATAATGCATATACACATATCAGATAATCATGCTGTACACTTTAAATATGCATAATTTTTCTTTGTCAATTCAGCCTCAATAAGGCTGAGGGAAAAAAGAAATCTGATTGGGGCCCAATATTAATCCATAAACTATAGATCAGCTTTGTACATTTTTAGTTGTGATTTTTTTTAAGATTTTTATAAATTTATTTATTTGACAGAGACACAGCGAGAGAGGGAACACAAGTAGGGGGGTGGGGAGGGAGAAGCAGGCTCCCTGCAGGGCAGAGAGCCCAATGTGGGGCTCGGTCCCAGGACCCTGGGATCATGACCTGAGCAGAAGGCAGATGCTTAACGACTGAGCCATCCAGGCGCTCCTTTACTTGTAATCTTATGTCATCATTAGTGGTTCTGCTTTACTTAAGACAAAAATAGATAAAAGAGTTTTTTGAAGGCTCAAGATATTTAAGCTTTTTGTTTGTTGAAGGTTCTGTGAGCTTCAGAATGACAGGTGATTTTATAAATGTGTTCTTTATAATAATTATCAGTGATGCATCTCCTTGCCATTTAATCTATTAAGCTATAAATAATACATTTTTTGAACTTGGAGGTTGTGGGTAGGAAATGAAGACAAATGGATAGATGTTTCTCCTTCACACTGTTGTTTTCCTTTTCATGTCTTTCTCTGGCTAAATCCATGCAGTTCATTTAAGTAAACTGAGCAAGGGGCTGGGCAGATGGAGGTTCAGAGGTGAGCAAGTTCATGTGGGAAAATTTTCAAGTTTTCAGTCTCAAAAGCTAAAATTCTTGTTAATTCCTTATTTTGTGTAAATATACCTGATAAATGAGAGTGGAAGTTCAGCTACTCATTTAATTAACTTCAAAAACTGGGTGTTAAAAATTTTTTTATTCTTATCAGTATAACGCCACTTTCTAATTTCTTTAAAAACAAATATTTTGGCTTTCTCCCGAGTCACGGGAGGGAGCCGGAGCACTTCTCTTGAGTTGGTGATCGGTCAGTGGTGGTCCCAACATCCAGAAGTGAGTGAATGGTGAAAAGCAGCAGAGCTGATGGGTCATAAGGATGTAAGTGCGTTTGAAGGCTCTCACACCCTTTACTCCAGGGCTCAGAGAATAAAAACATCTGCCTGCAGCTAACAGACATTCTTTTGTGCCAGAAGAATAGCAGCCCCTGATCTAAGGAATCAGGGTCTCTTCTGACTTGTTTAGTGTCTATTTTTCTGGGGACGTTGTTACCCTGTTAGCATTTTGTTCTCTCATTCATCTATTCTCCTCTGGACAAATTGACAAGACGGAAAAAATCACCTCAAAAAAAAGAACAAGAGGCAGTACTGACTGCCAGTGACCTAATCAATACAGACATTAGTAAGATGTCAGAACTAGAGTTCAGAATGATTATGTTAAATGATTAGCTGGCCTTGAAAAAAGCATGGAAGATATTAGAGAAACCCTTTCTGGAAAAATAAAAGAACTAAAATCTAACCAAGTCGAAATCAAAAAGGCTATTAATGAGGTACAATCAAAAATGGAGGCTGTAACTGCTAAGATAAATGAGGCAGAAGAGATAGAAGACCAAATGATGGAAAATAAAGAAGCTGAGAAAAAGAGAGATAACTACTGGATCGTGAGGGCAGAATTCTAGAGATAAGTGATGCCATGAGATGAAACAATATTAGAGTAATTGGGATCCCAGAAGAAGAAGAAAGAGAGAGAAGGGCAGAAGGTATATTGGAGCAAATAATAGCAGAGAACTTGCCTAACTTGGGGAAGGAAACAGGCATCAAAATCCAGGAGGCACAAAGAAGCCCCCTCAAGATCAATAAAAAGAGGGCAACACCCGGACATCTAGTAGTAAAACTTACGAGTCTCAGAGACAAAGAGTCCTGAAAGCAGCTGGGGAGAACAGATCTGTGACCTACAATGGTAGAAACATTAGACTGGCAACAAGGTATCCACAGAGACCTGGCAGGCCAGAAAGGACTGGCATGATATCTTCAGAGCATTAAACAAGAAAAATATGCATCCAAGAATACTATATCCAGCTAGGCTGTCATTGAAATTAGAAGGAGAGATAAAAAGGTTCCAGGCTAAACAAAAACTAAAGGAATTTGCAAACACGAAACCAGCTCTCCAAGAAATATCGAAAGGGGTCCTCTAAGCACAGAGAGAGCCTAAAAGTAACATAGACCAGAAAGGAACAGAGACAATATACAGTCACAGTCACCTTACAGGCAATACAATGGCACTAAATTCCTATCTTTCAATCATTACCCTGAATGTAAATGGGCTAAATGCCCCAATCAAAAGACACAGGGTATCAGATTGGATTAAAAAACAAGACCCATCAATATGCTGTCTGCAAGAGACTCATTTTAGACCCAAAGACACCCCAGATTGAAAGTGAGGGGGTGGAAAACCATTTACCATGCTAATGGACACCAAAAGAAAGCTGGGTGGCATTCCTTATATCAGACAAATTAGATTTTAAATCGAAGACTATTATAAGAGATGAGGAAGGACACTATATCATACTTAAAGGGTCTATCCAACAAGAAGTTACAATTAACAATTGTAAATATCTATGCCCCTAAACATGGGAGCAGCCAATTACATAAGCCTATTAATAACAAAAGCAAAGAAACACATTGACAACAATACAATAATAGTGGGGAACTTTAACACCCCCCTCACTGAAATGGACAGATCATCTAAGCAAAAGATCAACAAGGAAATAAAGACTTTAAATGACACACAGGACCAAATGGACTTCACAGACATATTCAGAACATTCCATCCAAAAGCAACAGAAAACGCATTCTTCTCTAGTGCCCATGAAACGTTCTCCAGAATAGATCACATCCTAGGCCACAAATCAGGTCTCAACCGGTACCAAAAGATTGGGATCATTCCCTGCATATTTTCAGACCACAATGCTTTGAAACTAGAACTCAATTACAAGAGGAAAGTCGGAAAGAACTCAAATACATGGAGGCTAAAGAGCATCCTACTAAAGAATGAATGGGTCAACCAGGAAATTAAAGAAGAATTAAAAAAAATTCATGGAAACCAATGAAAATGAAAACACAACTGTTCAAAATCTCTGGGATGCAGCAAAGGCAGTCCTAAGAGGAAAGTATATAGCAATATAAGCCTTTCTCAAGAAACAAGAAAGGTCTCAAATACACAACCTAACCCTACACCTAAAGGAGCTGGAGAAAGAACAGCAAAGAAAGCCTAAACCCAGCAGGAGAAGAGAAATCATAAAGATCAGAGCAGAAATCAATGAAATAGAAACCAAAAAACAGTAGAACAGATCAATGAAACTAGGAGCTGGTTCTTTGAATTAACAAGATTGATAAACCCCTGGCCAGACTGATCAAAAAGAAAAGAGAAAGGACCCAAATCAATAAAATCATGAATGAAAGAGGAGAGATCACAACCAACACCAAAGAAATACAAACAATCATAAGAACATATTATGAGCAACTCTGTGCCAGCAGATTAGATAATCTGGAAGTAATGGATGCATTCCTAGAGATGTATCAACTACCAAAACTGAACCAGGAAGAAATAGAAAACCTGAACAGACCTATAACCACTAAGGAAATTGAAGCAGTCCTCAAAAATCTCCCAAGAAACAAAAGCCCAGGGCCAGATGGCTTCTCTGGGGAATTCTACCAAACATTTCAAGAAGAATTAATACCTATTCTTCTGAAACTGTTCCAAAAAATAGAAATGGAAGGAAAACTTCCAAACTCGTTTTATGAGGTCACCATGACCTTGATCCCAAAACCAGACAAAGACCCCATCAAAAAGGAGAATTACAGACCAATATCCTTGATGAACATGGATGCAAAAATTCTCACCAAAATACTGGCCAGTAGGATCCAACAGTACATTAAAAGGATTATTCACCACGACCAAGTGGAATTTATCCCTGGGCTGCAAGGTTGGTTCAACATCTGCAAATCAATCAATGTGATACAATACATTAATAAAAGAAAGAACAAGAACCATAAGATCCTCTCAATAGATGCAGAAAAAACATTTGACAAAGTACAGCATCCTTTCTTGATCAAAACTCTTCAGAATATACAGATAGAGGGTACATACCTCAATATCATAAAAGCCATCTAAGAAAAACCCACAGCAAATAATCATTCTCAATGGGGAAAAACTGAGAGCTTTCCCCCTAAGGTGAGGAACACAGCAGGGATGTCCCCTATCACTACTGCTATTCAACATAGTACTAGAAG
Source organism: Callorhinus ursinus (assembly GCF_003265705.2). Lineage (NCBI taxonomy): Eukaryota > Metazoa > Chordata > Mammalia > Carnivora > Otariidae > Callorhinus > Callorhinus ursinus. The sequence goes on from NW_027397148.1 coordinate 1,716,836, forward strand.
TCCTAGCCACAGCAATCAGACAACAAAAAGAAATCAAAGGCATCTGAATCAGCAAAGAGGAAGTCAAACTCTCACTCTTTGCAGATGATATGATACTTTATGTGGAAAATCCAAAAGACTCCATCCCAAAACTGCTAGAACTCATATAGGAATTCAGTAAAGTGTCAGGATATAAAATCAATGCACAGAAATCAGTGGCATTCCTATACACCAACAACAAGACAGAAGAAAGAGAAATGAAAGAGTCGATCCCATTTAAATTGCACCCAAAACCATAAGATACCTAGGAACAAATCTAACCAAAGAGGCAAAGGATCTGTACTCAGAAAACTATAAAATACTCATGAAAGAAATTGAAGAAGACACAAAGAAATGGAAAAACGTTCCATGCTCATGGATTGGGAGAACAAATATTGTGAAGATGTCAATGCTACCTAGAGCAATCTACACAGTCAATGCAATCCCTATCAAAATACCATCCACTTTTTTCAAAGAAATGGAGCAAATAATCCTAAAATTTGTATGGAAACAGAAAAGACCGTGAATAGCCAGAGGAATGTTGAAAAAGAAAAGCAGAGCTGGTGGCATCACAATTCCGGACTTCCAGCTCTATTACAAAGCTGTCATCATCAAGACAGTAGGGTACTGGCACAAAAACAGACACATAGATCGATGGAACAGAATAGAGAGCCCAGAAATGGACCCTGAACTCTATGGTCAACTCATCTTTGACAAAGCAGAAAAGAATGTCCAATGGAACAAAGACAGTCTCTTCAACAAATGGTGTTGGGAAAATTGGACAGCCACATGCAGAAGAATGAAACTGGACCATTTCCTTACAGCACACACAAAAATAGACTCCAAATGGTTGAAAGACCTAAAGGTGAGACAGGAGTCCATCAAAATCCTAAAGGAGAACACAGGCAGCAACCTCTTCGACCTCAGCCGCAGCAACATCTTCCTAGAAACATGGCCAAAGACAAGGGAGACAAGGGCAAAAATGAACTATTGGGACTTCCACCAAGATAAAAAGCTTTTGCACAGCAAAAGAAACAGTCCACAAAACCAAAAGACAACCGACAGAATGGGAGAAGACATTTGCAAATGACATATCAGATAAAGGCCTAATATCAAAAATCTATAAAGAACTTCTTAAACTCAACACCCAAAGAACAAATGATCCAATCAAGAAATGGGCAGAAGACATGAACAGACATTTTTCCAAAGAAAACATCCAGATGGCCAACAAACACATGAGAAAGTGGGATAAAAAACCAACCAAAAAATAAATAAATAAAAATAAAAACAAACATTTTTATAAAGAGTGAACACAGAGAGCTTTCAAACATGGTCTCTCTGTACCCGAAGCACTATGCTGAGATGTTTTTAATTTCATTCTCAGGTTTGAACTACATAACCATACCTTAGTAATCCTCTGTTTTCGGTACAGTTGTGCTGTTGTTGGGAGTTGGTGGCTTAGCCATATTGGATATTACCCAGAATATTAAGTTACAGAAGTGTAAAAGATTTAAACTGGCTTTTTCTAAAATGTTTGAGTAAAATGCTGTAATTCTAACAAATAGCTTCAAATAACTCACCTTTTAAAAATGAAGATGTAGAAACAACATCTGTTATTTAGAAGTTAAGATATTGTGTCTCAGAAATGAGATCACGTTGTATAAATGTCTTATTTACTTGTGGCTCACTATTTTGTTCATCCAGGAATCATTTATCATTGCAGCTCAGAGAGCTTGTTTCAGTATGTGTTCTGTATTTATAGGAAAATAATTTCACTGAATCAGCAGCAGAATGACATTAGCACAAAGTTACTTTTTTTCATCCTGGTACAGACTTTCACTGACTCACTTCCATACTGTTCTGCCGTCTACCTCACGAGCACTGATGCACATTTTGTAATTGGGATCCAGGGTACAGTTTCTGACTAGTGTGGAAACTGAACTCACGTGCTTGTTTGGGGAACGGAGTTTACAACCCTGGCCTTATTTAAACCAATTCCCTAAACACTGGTGTTGTGATGGAAAGTAAACACTGAAGTAAAATCATATGAAAAATGGCTAGAAAGATATGTATTATCCTGCTCAGGAGTAGAGTTGAAAATAATAGGAAAGTCTGATTCAGTTGTTCCATACAATAAGGATTTTTAAAAAAATCTTATGTAACACCAAATCCATAGGTAGAGGGTTGTCGTCATGTCACATTAAGCCTCCAGCTGGGCTGCTAGCAGACATGCCCTCCTTACACCAAGTACTAGCAGTTCAAGCAGCTTTTACTACTAAATTTTTCCATGGGCCATCCTGCCTTCATTCAGGGGTGGGAGGTGTGGCCCAGGGAAGAAGAGAGTGGATGCTGTGTAGGTCACAGCAAGCTTGTCACACACCCTGTACTCAGAGGGGTCGCATTTGGGGAGCAGACTGGGCTTAGGAGTGGCAATTCAGATCCTTTTTTAAAAAAATATATTTAAGGTGGCGCCTGGGTGGCTCAGTCGTTAAGCGTCTGCCTTCGACTCAGGTCATGATCCCAGGGTCCTGGGATCAAGCCCCGCATCAGGCTCCCTGCTCAGCAGGAAGCCTGCTTCTCCCTCCCCCACTCCCCCTGCTTGTGTTCCTGCTCTCGCTGTGTCTCTCTCTGTCAAATAAATAAATAAATAAATAATAAAAAATATATTTAACATTATTTGTCAGTGGACACAAAGTAGCAACATGGACAAAAAATCTAAACTTATACATCTGCAGTGAGGAATAACCAACTGATTAATGACTTGTGAGCAATTAAAGTAGTATTTAGGGTTGGTGAGGACAAGAAAGCTGTCCACACCCTGAAATCTTAGTCTTACAAAAATACCTGAGGGTGGCCTGGGTGGCTCAGTCAGTTAAGTGTCTGCATTCGGCTCAGGTCATGATCTCAGGGTCCTGGAATCAAGCCCTGTGTGAGGCTCCTCGCTCAGCTGGGAGTCTGCTTCTCCCTCTGCCCCTCCCCCCCTCTGGCTCTCACACTCTCTCTCTCTCAAATAAATAAATCTTTAAAAAAAAACTTAAAAGATTTTACCGAATTTTACAGTAATTCTAAAATTTAAGTGACATTTCCAATAACAAATTGTGAAGCATAAAGAAACATTTCTAACCTATTGAAATAAAAAAATCAACCATTGATGGAAGAGGAATAACCAAATTATCTTTTTCTTCTCTCCAACAAAATTGATATTATAAAGTTATTAGAATATGATGGGGTAATCAAAGAGGTCTCCAAAGTAGAGGGGGAAAGGAGATTTCAGTCAGGCATTAATGAAAACAGTATGCTAATTTTCTGGATTTTGAGAAGTATTAGGTATTTGTCATTTTTAAAAATTTATAACTTGTTAACATTTCTTTTTTCATCCATCTTTCATGAGGAGCATGACAGAAAATGCCTAGGCAGGTTCTATTTTTTTCATATTAAGACTGGGAAATAAATAGGACAAAATGGTCACAACTGTGCCTTCTGGGGTAGTCAGAATGTGAGTTTAAATTGTTATTTTTTGTGGGTTTCTGGGGTTTTCTTAAATTGCTTTTAAAAATTTCTCTTTAGGGGCACGTGGGTGGCTCAGTTGGTTAAGCGTCTGCCTTTGGCTCAGGTCATGATCCCAGGGTCCTGGGATCAAGCCCCGCACCGGGCTCCCTGCTCCATGGGAAGCCTGCTTCTTCCTCTCCCACTCCCCCTGCTTGTGTTCCCTCTCTTGCTGTGTCTCTCTCTCTCTATCAAATAAATAAATAAAATCTTTTTTAAAAACTTTCTTTCTATAACACATTGCTATAAAGAGAGTACATAAGAGCAGGAGTCAGAGGCAGATGAGGGCTTTACCAAAACTCTCGAACTTAGTAATTGTGTGACTGCAACAGATACCCTCCTTGACATGAGCCTGAGTTTTATCTATAGAATGTGACTCAAGTCACCAGTCCTTCCTGGTACCTAGGTTTTGTACAAGGATGAAAATAAGAAGTAAAAGGCTTTATAAGTTATAAAATAATTAATAAGCATAGTATTATTTATTCCACTCACATTCATAATTTTAGAAACTTTTTGTAGGAAAGGATGAATCTAGTATATATTTTCACCAAGTGGTAGAACTAGTGATTCACTTTATGAACTTGTATTTTCTTCAATTCTATATGGGTTGTTTTTGCTCTGAATCACTCAGCTATTTATTCTCCATTTTATTGATTCGAAATATGTCTTTGGTAGAGCCAAAGTACACTTTCAGTAATTTGAGGTAATAGCTGTATCCAGAAACTTAGAATGATAATCCTATAGTCATATGAACCTTGTACTTTTTGTCTCTTTCCAGGTCAATGGTGATATTCCCCCTCGGTTAAAAAAAAGTGCTCATGAAATCATCCTGGACTTCATCAGATCAAGACCCCCTTTAAATCCGGTATGTGATCTGAGTGTTCCCCTTGGTTGCAGGTCACATAGCAATGTGCTGTCCTCTAGGACATGGTCTCTAGAACTCAGCTCTCGTAGTTTTTACACACAGTTTTACACTGATCTTTTATTCTCAGAATGATGAAGCCTAACTGTAAGTTATACTCTTCAGTGACAGAAAAAATACTTAAAATTATTCAATACAAAGCTGTCTTAAGATGATTTAACTCAAAACAACTTGAGTTATGGTGCAGTTTAGTAGCCACATGTCCTTAAGCAAATTAATCAGCCTCTCTGAGCCTTTATTTCTTCAACTATAGAAAGAAGATAACAAGAGTAATCTAAGAAGATTGTGATGATTTACTCAAAAATGTTACTTTTAAAAACAGTAATAGTAATAAAGTATAGGTTACATTTCAGTTGATTGCCTATCATGGTAGCATATTGTGAACATAATTATAACTTCAGCAAAACTGACTCCTTACAATTGGTTGAGCACATATGACTGTTACTGTGAAATCCAGTAATCTCCCTATAGCTTAAAGTAGTCCTTTATCAGTGTTGCAATCAATGAAATACAATTTCATAATACTGTACTATAGGAATGGACTTCAGTAAGAATTTAAAGACATCCACTGAAGTCTATAGCCGTTACTTTTTTTCCCCCCAAGGTCTCAGCCAGAAAACTGAAACCCACTCCACCACGGCCACGGAGCCTCCATGAAAGAATATTAGAAGAAATCAAAGCAGAGAGAAAGCTGCGGCCCGTCTCACCAGAGGAGATGAGACGCAGCAGATTAGGTGAGTCAGCTGCTTACTGCACTGCTGGTCTAGCCTCAGCCACTTGAACCAGTGTCTCTATACAGCCAGACCAGCGAAAAGTAGTGGCATAATGGTGCAAAGTAAAAACAGTGTTTGTTCCTCTCTCTCTCTCTCTCTCTCTCACACACACACACACACTCGAAGTTTATACTTGAAATTCACAGAATAGGAAATTCTTTCCCCATATGATACTGAACTCCATGAGAGCATCATGGCTTAGTGGGAATTGCTCTGCCATTCTCTAGACTGTGGTTTTAGAAGAGTCCCTTTACCTCTCTGAGTGTTGATTTCTTCATTGGCAGAAGGAGGATAAAAATTCTCTGCACTTTAATTATGGCTTTTATGTAACAAATAGAATTGTGGTCAAAATACATCATAAATTGTAATACATATACAAAGCTATTATGTTTTAGAAATATGATATATAGTTTTACTTCACATTTCTGTTGTCTTAATTATCAGTTTAAAGATACAGTATTATGTGATGAAAGCAGTGATTGTTATCTGATATCACTTAACTTATTCCCGAACTTTCTTTATATTTATGTAATGTTTTTTAATGTGTACTATAAATACACATTGATTTTGATTTATAGAAAGACCATACTATAAAATGGTTGTAAACATTTTTGTTTATACAGCTCTCCACCTATTTGTAAGATTAAAGATGCCCAAAGGATTCAGAGAAACTTCCTTTAGGAAAACAGATGATAGTGGCATCTGAACAGGAAAGGAACCACACTCTCCCAGTTTTCTCCCCTGATATCTTTTTCTGCCTCTTTTAGACTCTGCTTGGTCCTTCAGATTTCTATCCTGGGCTCATCTCTCTCTGAGCAACTGTACCCTTTTCCATGGTTTTTGTTCTGGCTACTAAAGCTCCCATCTATGCACCAATCTCTCTGAGCATACACCTGTTCATCCAGCTGTCTGCTAGCTAGGGCCTACAGCAGGCCAGGAGAACCCATCTGTTTTCTCCCAAACCATCTTCTTCTGTTTCCCCATCTCAGTGTGCTCAAGCACAGAACTTCTGTGTCGTCTCTGACTTCTACCTAACAGCCAAGCCCTGTTGATGTTTCTCAGTCTAGATCTTGTTAGTTTCCTCCCAACACTATCCTAACCCAGCCTGTCATCTTCTTTGTCTAGTTTATCACATCAGCTTTGACTGCTGTCCCTGCTTCCAGCCTGGAATTCTTCAGTCATGTCATGTTGGTATCCTCTTGTTAGATTCTCAGCCCTTCTTTTACCTTGTGACCTTCTTGCCAGCAGGGCCCACATTCTTCTTGTTCATTGTTATAGAAGTGCTCCCATAGGTGCTGCAGTAATTGAATGTACCTTCCAGTTACAAAGCTACTGAGTGAGTAAAGGTTGTATCAGTTTATCCCTGTCTAATTTTTATGGCAGCAAGTGTTGTCTCTTAAAAATAATGTTTAAAGTATGCTAAGTGACAAATCCATATAAGCATTTGTATAATAATGAACTAAAACATAGAAGCCATGTGCACCAAGAGTTAGTATCCTGAGAGTCCTTGAATGGGGCTGACGAAAGTCTGTGAATCCCCTGAAATATAAAAAATGTGTGTTTATTTCACAAAGTGTATGTATGTGAATTTTTCTGGAGAGAGGTCCATAGCTTTCCTCAGTTTCCTAAAGAGTACACAGCCTCAAAGAGTAAGAACCTCTGTGGAAAAATAAGGAAGTGGTATTATGGGATGCTAGCTTAAGACTGAATTTTTTTAAATTGGTATACCTTGAAAAGAAACAGTGGGGATAAAAGAAAAGATTTCAACAAAACTATGAGACAAAACAAATATATTACCATGAGAAAAGTAAACTTCATGATTTACAGGAGTACAGAGCAATTAGGCTGAGGGATTGTCAGCTTCAGTGGAAGTACCAATAGAATAGAGAAAGGAGCAAGATAGGCATAATGTTCTTATACAGTGTGGATGATATTTGACATATGGTTCCTTCACTTTTCTAATAGTTTTTGAACCTTTTCTGTTAAAAACCATGTCATCTCCTGAGGTGCAGAGATAGCAGGAAGGGAAGACTGAAGGAGGGGGAAATCAGAGGGGGAGACGAACCATGAGAGACTATGGACTCTGAGAAACAAACTGAGGGTTCTAGAGGGGAGGGGGTGGGGTAATGGGTTAGCCCGGTGACAGGTATTAAAGAGGGCACGTTCTCCATGGAGCACTGGGTGTTATACGCAAACAATGAATCATGGAACACTACATCAAAAACTAATGATGTAATGTATGGTGATTAACATAACAATAAAAATTTAAAAAAATAATGCCTGCCCGCAGATGCTTACAGAATGACTCTGGAGTGTTGTGTATGTTCATGCTGCAAGACCATTACCACCAGCCAATCAGAAGGCGTTAGTGAGGCCATCTGAGGGAGACACTAGCAGTCCTTCTGAGTGTCAAGGGGACACCCTCATTGCTTAAAAGAGTCATTGTAAGCCTTTGTCACATACATATTCTTCTATTTCATTTTAAACAAATTAGATGCTAAATATCAGGAAACCTACTTTAATAATTACTACTAAAATAACCTACTAAATAAAACCTACTAATAAAAACCTACTAAAATAATTAAGTATCAGGAGTGCCTGGGTGGCTCAGTCTGTTAAGTGACCGACTCTTGGTCCTGATCTCATGGCTCCTAGGATGGAGCCCCATGTCGGGCTCCGAGCTCAGCAGAGGAGTCTACTTGGATATTCTCTCCCTTTGCCCCTTCCCCCATTCGCACGCTGGCACTCTCTGTCTCTCTCTCATGCTCAAATAAATAAATCTTTTAAAAAAACAACTAAATATCAATTTTATGTTGCAAGCATATCTTACTATTTTATTTTTTATTTTAACCTTATGAATGGTGTTTCACAACCATCAGAATTGACCTGTTACAGAAAGTGATTGTTCATTCTGTGAGAATCTTCTACAATTCTGACTTCAAACTGATCTTGAATCTTATTGGAAAGTAAGGGATTTGGGTTCATTTCTGAATGAATCATTGGTTCTTACCATACAATTTTGCTTTGGGGAGTTTGATTAGGATGAGGTTGGCAGAATGAACTTGAGGAGACGTTTTCCTAAATATTTTTATAACCTTTTCCCTCCATGTAATTGTGAGCAGAATCCCACTATAGAAATTGGGGAAATGTGTAAATGTTTAAAGAAGAAATGTTACCCATAATTTCAACAGCCAGAAGCATCCACTGTGAATCTACTTGTGCAGTATGAAATGGAGACAAGAACTGTATGCACAGTATTCTGTTCTCTTCACTTAACATTGTATGTGATGTGAACATCTTCCCATGTCATTAAATAGTCCCTTGTATCCTGACATATGGCTAAATTTATTTCCCTATTGTTTGACAGACTCTCCATTTTTTTTTCCTGTCAAGTCTGAAAATACTATTCTTGTGCATCAGTCTTTGTTCATGTCCAGTCATTTTCTTTTTCCTAACATCTCATACTGAATTGAGACTTTGGGTTTTAAATATAAATTGTACCTTTAAAAAGCATCTTTTCCGTAAACTTCTGAATTGCTGTTATGCTTGATTTCTCTGCTCTTTGTGATATACAGAACTTGGAAAAGATCCAAACCTCATCTTCCAAGAAATAATAGCATCCCTTTCTTATGTAGTAGTTAATCATATTTCAAAAGATAGATCCGGGGCGCCTGGGTGGCTCAGTCGGTTAAGCGTCTGCCTTCGGCTCAGGTCATGATCCCGGGGTCCTGGGATCGAGCCCCGCATTGGGCTCCCTGCTCAGCAGGAAGCCTGCTTCTCCCTCTCTCACTCTCCTTGCTTGTGTTCCTGCTCTCGCTGTTTCTGTCAAATAAATAAATAAAATCTTTAAAAAAAAAAAAAAGATAGATCCATGTATCAGAGAAGAATAGAATGAGAAGATATTAGAGAAGGGTGGCAAGTGCTTTGAGAATACGTTGTCTTTTATTTGCTATGTATAATTAGGAAAATCTAGAGTTCATAGTATTTGAATTCAGAAATGCAGGCTTTTAAACTGTGGAAAGAGCCAAGATGTCCATCAACAGATGAATGAATAAAGAAGATGTGGTATATATACACAATGGAATATTATGCAGCCATCAAAAGGAATGCGATCTTGCCATTTGCAACGACGTGGATGGAACTGGAGGGTGTTATGCTGAGTGAAATAAGTCAATCAGAGAAAGACATGTATCATATGACCTCACTGATATGAGGAATTCTTAATCTCAGGAAACAAACTGAGGGTTGCTAGAGTGATGGGGGGTGGGAGGGATGGGGTCGCTGGGTGATAGACATTGGGGAGGGTATGTGCTATGGTGAGCGCTGTGAATTGTGCAAGACTGTTGAATCACAGATCTGTACTTCTGAAACAAATAATGCAATATATGTTAAGAAAAAAAAAAGAAGATAGCAGGAGGGGAAGAATGAATGAAGGGGAGTAAGTCAGAGGGGGAGACGAACCATGAGAGAGGATGGACTCTGAAAAACAAACTGAGGATTCTAGAGGGGAGGGGGGTGGGGGGATGGGTTAGCCTGGTGATGGGTATTAAAGAGGGCACATTCTGCGTGGAGCACTGGGTGTTATGCACCCAAACAATGAATCATGGAAAACTACATCAAAAACGAATGATGTAATGTATGGTGATTAACATAACAATAAAAATTAAAAAAAATATATATGCTTGGAAAAAAAAGAAATGCAGGCTTTTTTTATGATTCACAGATATTTATTTGAAAACCACACACTAATGCATATATAAATACTATGATCCAATCAATCAGATTATGGACAGCAGAAACTGGATATTTACTTCTACAACGGTTAATTGTAATATTCCTTCATAGAAGTCTTAAATATAATTAATTATAAACAATTACAATTAATAAATGTTTAGATTTTTCTTTAGAAAAACATTAAAAATTAAATTTGAAGCACTTGTAAAATCAGCATTTTGAGGTAGAAGACTTATTTCTTCAATGAGTATTAGCTAAATTATGAAATCCTTTTCTGTTTAAAACATAATTTCTGCATCCAGAATATCTTGATTATTGAATTTCAAGTTTCTGCAATGAATTTTTTTTATTAACATATAGTATATTATTAGTTTCAGAGGTAGAGTTCAGTGATTCAGCAGTCTTATATAATGCCCAGTGCTCATTACATCACATGCCCTCCTTAATGTTCTTCACCCGGTTACCCTATTCCTCTACCCTCCTCCGCTCCAGCAACCCTGTTTGTTTCCTATGATTAAGAGTCCTTTATGGTCTGTCTCCCTCTCTGATTTCGTCTTGCTTTATTTTTCCCTCCATTCCCCTATGCTCCTCTGTTTTATTTCTTAAATTCCACGTATGAGTGAGATCATATGATTATTGTCTTTCGCTGATTGACTTATTTCACTCAGCATAATACCCTCTAGTTCCATCCACATCATTGCAAATGGCAAGATTTAATTTTTTTGATGGCTAAGTAGTATTCCATTGTATATATGTACCACATCTTCTTTATCCATTCATCTGTCAGTGGACATATGGGCTCTTTCCATAGTTTGGCTATTGTGGACATTGCTGCTATAAACATGGGGTACAGGTGCCCCTTCGGATCACTACATTTGTACCTTTGGGGTAAATAGTACAATTGCTGGGTCATAGGGTAGTTCTATTTTTTAATTTTTTGAGGAACTTCCATACTGTTTTCCAGAGTGGCTGCACCAGTTTGCATCCCCACCAACAATGCTAAAGTGTTCCCCTTTCTCCACATCCTTGACAACATCTGTTGTTTTCTGTGTTGTTAACTTTAGCCATTCTGACCAGTGTGAGGTGGTATCTCACTGTGGTTTTGATTTGTATTTCCCTGATGCCGAGTGATGCTGAGCACTTTTTCATGTGTCTATTGTCCATTTGTATGTCTTCTTTGGAGAAACGTCTGTTTATGTCTTCTGCCCATTTCCTGATTGGATTATTTTTAAAAAATATATTTGAGAGAGAGAGCGCCTGCGCATGAGCAGGGGGGAGGGGCAGAGGAAGAGGGAGAAGCAGACAGGGAGCCCGAGGTGGGGCTTGATCCCAGGACACTGAGATCAGGACCCTAGCCAAAGGCAGGCGTTTAACCGACTGAGCCACCCAGGCACCCATCCTGGTTGGATTATTTGTTCTTTGGGTGTTGAGTTTGATAAATTCTTTATAGATTTTGGATACTGGCCCTCTGTCTGATAAGACATTTGCAAATATCTTCTCCCATTCTGTTGGTTGTATTTTGGTTTTGTCAACTGTTTCCTTTGCTGTGCAAAAGGTTTTATCCTGATGAAGTCCCAATAGTTCATTTTTTTTTCCCCAATAGTTCATTTTTGCTTTTGTCTCCCTTGCCTTTGGAGACGTGTTTTGAAAGAAGTTGCTGTGGCCGATGTAGAAGAGGTTATTGCCTGTGTTCTCCTCTAGGATTTTGATGGATTCCTGTCTCACATTTAGGTTTTTCATCCATCTTGAATTTATTTTTGTGTGTGGTGTAAGGAAATGGTCCAGTTTCATTCTTCTGCATGTGGTTGTCCAATTTTCCCAACACCATTTGTTGAAGAGACTGTCTTTTTTCCATTGGATATTCTTTCCTGCTTTCTCAAAGATTAGCTGACCATAGAGTTGAGGGTCCGTATCTGGGCTCTCTGTTCTGTTCCATGGATCTATGTGTCTGTTTTTGTGCCAGTACCATACTGTCTTGGTGATCACAGCTTTGTAACAGAGCTTGAAGTCGGAATTGTGATGCCACTGGCCTTGGTTTTCTTTTTCAACATTCCCTTGGCTATTTGGGCTTTTCTGGCTCCATACAAATTTTAGGATTATTTGTTCCATCTCTGTGAAAAAAGTTGATAGGGAGTGCACTGAATGTATAGATTGCTCTAGGTAGAATAGACATTTTAACAGTATTTGTTCTTCCAGTCCATGAGCATGGAACGTTTTTCCATTTCTCTGTGTCTTCTTCAATTTCTTTCATAAGTTTTCTATAGTTTTTTGAGTACATATCCTTTGCCTCTTTGGCGAGGTTTATTCCTAGGTATCTTATGGGTTTTGGCACAATTGTAAACGGGAGCCTTAATTTCTCTTTCTTCTGTCTCGTTGTTAGTGTGTAGAAATGCAACTGATTACTGTGCATTGGTTTTATATCCTGTGGCTTTGCTGAATTCCTGTATGAGTTCTAGCAGTTTTGGGGTGGAGTCTTTTGGGTTTTCCACATAGAGTGTCATGTCATCTGCGAAGGATGAGAGTTTGACTTCTTTGCTGATTCGGATGCCTTTTACAGAAATGCAGGCTTTTTTAAATAGGTGGGGGTTTTTTATTCAAGTAAAGTTAACACACAGTGTTATATTAGTTTCAGGTGTACAATATAATGATTCAGCAATTTTATACACTTCTCAGTGCTCATTAGGACAAATGTCCTCTTAGTCCCCTTCACCTGTTTCACCATCCCCCCACCCCCCGCCCTCTGGTAACCACCAGGGTCTTTTTTTCTTTGTCTCTTTTTCCTTTGTTTAGTTTCTTAAATTCCGAATATGAGTGAAATCATATGGTATTTGTCTTTCTAACCAACACATTTCACTTAGCATCATATCCTTTAGATCCATCCATGTTGTTGCAAATGGCAAGATTTCATTCTTTTTTATGGCTGAATAATACTCCATTGTGTGGATATGTGTATACACACACACACACACACACACACACACACACACACACACACACACACATACCTTCTTTACGTCTTCTTTATCCATTCCACATCTTCTTTATCCATTCTTCAATTGATGGACACTTGAGCTGCTTCCATTTCTTGGCAGTTGTAAATAATGCTGCAGTAAACATAGAGGTGCATATATCTTTTTGAATTAATGTTTTCATTTTCTTTGGATAAATACCCAGTAGTAGAATTACTAGATCATATGGTAATTCTGTTTTTGATTTTTTGAGGAACCTCCATACAGTTGTCCACAGTAGCTGCAACAGTTTACATTGCCACCACCAGTGCACAAGGGTTCCTTTTTCTCCACATCCTTGCCAACACTTGTTGTTTCTTATATTTTTGTTTTTTGCCGTTCTGTGAGGTGTGAGGTGATATCTCATTGTGGGTTTGATTTGCATTTCCCTGATCATGAGTGATGGTGAGCATCTTTTCATGTGTCTGTTGACCATCTGGAGGTCTTCCTTGGAGAAATGTCTATTCATGTCCTCTGCCCATTTTTAATTGTATTATTTGGGGTTTTCAGTGTTGAGTTACATAAGTTTTTTTATATATTTTGGATATTAATCCCTTACTGTTTATATCATTTGCAAATATCTTCTCCCATTCAGTAGGTTGCCTTTTAGTTTTGTTGATGGTTTCCTTCACTGTGCAAAAGCTTTTTATTTGGTGTAGTCCCATTAGTTTGTTTTTGCTTTTGTTTCCCTTGCCTGAGGAGACATATCTAGAAAAGTGTTTCTACAAGAAATATAGGAGTTTTTGAATTGTGAGTGGATGATTATTCTGATCAGTATAAAATTCCTTAACTACTTTTCTGTGAGGTAACTAAAACATAGTAAAACGCTTACTTAAAAGTTACATCCTAATTTATTTACTAGAATGATATACTTAAAATATTATTTCCTAGTCATCAAACAGTATGATTGTCAACTAATAGTTGCTATATTTGCCCAGTTTAAGATACACATTTCCTTTTTTGACATAAGTGCTTTTAAAAACATCTACATATGATTCCAGCATCTTGCCTAGTTGTATTTGGGATCTAACTGAATGCTCTACCTTCACATCATTTTTTTTAATACTGTGTTGAGACTTTGGATTGTAAGTATAAATTAAATCTTTAAAAACATCTGCCAGAAAACATATTGAGAGATACTTACATTCTATTAAATTTAAGTGTTAGAACTCTACCTGGAAATCTACCTGGAAGACATGAACAGGGGAGACATTCTGCACATTATGCCTATACTTCCACCCCCACTATAGATCTGAGGTTCTGTCCTCTTCTGACCATAAAGGTGCTTGCCCTCCCTCAACCTAGATCATAGGATAGAAGGTACTGGTAAGAGTTTTGGGCTGCAGTGAAAATAGTTAATTCTCACTGTCATGAATACTCAAATTAATCAAATCTTTGTAGTAAGCTTTTTTTAAAAAATAGCTTTATTGAGGCATAATTTATCTACCATAAAATTCATCCATATAAAGTACACAATTCAGTGGTTTTAAGCATATGTAATAAAAATTTTAAGACAAATTATTTCAATAGGAAATAAATAACTTTATTCTTAAATCATATTTAGTGAGCTTTTATTATGTGTGAAGCACTGTTTGCTATGTGCAAGCACCTTTTTTTGGTCGGGTCATGTAATCTTCACTAACAATCTCATGAGATAAGTACCATTCTTCCCATTTTACAGATTAAGTAACCGAAGCACAGAGAGGTTAAGTACCCTTCCCAGAATCACACTGCTAGTAAGTGGCAGAGCTGAGATTTAAACTCAGACATTCTGGCTCCTGGGGCCTCTCTTCAACTGCTAGGTTACATTGCCTGCAAGAGGCAGTATAGTGATGCATTGTGATGCTAGTTCCTAAGGGAGATTTTTTATGAAGTGTTTCACCTTAGGGAGAGATTTTGGTCAGATTTTCATCCTGAAATAAATTACTTAAGAACACATTTATTCTTAAATTTAAAAAATTTTGTACCCTAAAATCATGTTATATTTAAGCCAAAATCCTATACTGTTTCTTTAAAATGTTTTGTATCTTTATCATGCTTTCATTCTTAACATGTTCTTTAAAAAGTTAGTTTTTTTCTTTTATTGTTACTCCATTTCAAGTCTTAGTGATATAATTGAAACTAAGACTCATGGTTTTGTTGTATTTCGGATTTTTATTCTCTGCCTTCTGCCTTAACGTCTGAAATGTGCCATTATAGGTCTTCTTGAATCCTCCTCCCTTTTTTGTCCTCCCTGTATATTCCTAACAGCTGAATTATTTTCTTTTTGTTGTTTGTTTTCTTTTTTCAGCAATGCGGCCACTTAGCATGTCTTACAGTTTTGACTTGTCAGGTAAAAAAAAAAAAAAAAAAAAAAAGCGCTTTCACACCTGACATGGGTTTTGTGGTTTCTGTGAAAACATTTCATTCATCTGCTTGTCCAAACATGTCAAAGAAGAAAATTGAAAGGCTTCTTCTAAGCTGTGGTCAGTAAGATAAAACATTCTGCTTATTTGAAAACCATATACTTAAAAAAAATTAAAATAAATCTGTTGCCTACGAAGGATTATAGAAGAACCATCATGCCATCCCTGTGGTTATGGAATTTGACTGCCCATCCTTACGGTTACTGTCTCTCACCCACACTCTTCTTCTTCCTCTTCTTTTTTTTTTTTTAAGACTTTATTTATTTGAGAGAGAGAGAGAGAAATCATAAGCAGGGGGAGGGGCAGAGGGAGAAGCAAGCTCCCCACTGAGCAGGGAGCCTAAGGCAGGGGCTCCATCCCAGGACCCTGGGATCATAACCTGAGCTGAAGGCAGAGGCTTAATCTACTGGGCCACCCAGGAACCCCTCACCCACACTCTTCTAAAGCAATGATGTCAAAATCTAAAACAGAACTTTGCCTTAAGAGAATAGAAAAAAATTTCAAGAAACAAAGTTTTGATACTTCTTATTCTCTAAGCATTTAGTTATTTAAGTAATTAGACTCAAAGCTGTCAGCTGCTTCAGAGGACCACCGCTCCTCAGTTGATAAGCAAGAGCTGTCTTTGGTGTCCCAGTGCTCCCTCTGGATGCAGCCTGGTCATGAATGATTCTGAGTGCTGTTTGGGAGTATAAAAATACAGATATGTTCTAATGGCTTTGGTTGTAAAATACAGTTGACCCTGAACAACCTGGGTTTGAACTGCTCAGGTCTACTTATAGGAATAATTTAAGAGTTCACAGCAAAAGCTACACATTTATTTACAACTGTCCACCCCAGTCTTCATTGGACCAAAAGGAAGGCAACTAACCTGCTGCCCTCCGAGGACCCATGAAGGCCCAGGGAAGCCTGCTGAGGTTTCAGCAGCCCCCAGGGAACCAAGACTGAACAGGGCTGCAGGTTGCCTCCTATTGCTGACAGGATGGTCAGGGTCTACCCCCAGGGTTCGTGGACAGGATGCTGAGCTGAAGCAAGGAATGTGCCCAGAGAACAGGATGGTGCTGCACAGGGAGCCCACACACCCATCACTCCTGCTCCCTAGTCCTCTGTGCACGGGGCTCAGGGGCTGTGCAGGCTGCTGCAGGCCTGGGACCACCCCCTACCAAGCATGGACTCCTCACCTCCTACTCATGTGTGGCCATACTTACAGGCAGGTGGGGCAGCTGTACAGTATCCCCAGGCCATTGTGGCTGCCTGCCCGCTGGGCAGCTGCCTCTGCCAAGGCCCCAGGCTGCACAATATCACCATCATGCTACCAGGCTCACTGCTGCCTCCAGCTTGGCCTGACCTGCCTCTACACAGATTTTTTTTTTTCAGTAAATCTGCATATAGGACTGTAAATGCATTTTCTCTTTATTATGATTTTAATATTTTCTTTTCTTTAAAATTTTTTTTCTTTTCTCTAGCTTTATTAGAATAGTGTGTGTATATATATATACATGTGCACACACACATGAATATTTATGATACACATAACATACAGGATATGTGTCAGTTGACCGTTTATATTATCAGTAAAGTTTCCAGTCAACAGTAGGCTGAATTTGTTAATTTGACTGGGGTGGAAGTCTGTACCCTAACCCCTGCCTGGCCTTGTTCAAGGATCAACTGTATAATTAATGTGTTCTGGGTTTGTAGTACAAGTTTAGGTCCCTGCTGTTAAGTAGACAGGGATTAGTAGTGAAACAGATAATCATCAATGACTAAATTTGATCTCTAATATCAGCCCCTTTTTAAATTGAGTTTTTATATATGAGTGAACTTTCAAAGCCAACTTAATCCAAATAAAATATTTTGCAAGTTAGAATTTTTCATTTTGGAAGCTGTTTTTTTTGTTTGTTTGTTTTTTAAAGATTTTATTTATTTATTTGAGCGAGAGAGAGCGCAGGCAAGAGCAGGGGGAGGGGCAGAGGGAGAGGGAGAAGCAGGCTCCCCTAGCTGAGCAGGGAGCCGGATGTGGGCTCTATATGGGGCTCAATCCCAGGACCTTGGGATCATGACCTGAGCCAAAGGCAGTCGCTTACCGACTGAGTCACCCACGTGCCCCTGGAAGCTATTGTTTTGAATGTAAAATGAGATAAGATGTTGGCACTAATATTTTCTTCCAGAGTTTTCTTTCTGGAATTGTTGGCATAGCTTATTTATATACAAATTCATATTTAAAGAGCCAAAGAGTTCTTCTATCCTATTCTGCTTATGAATATTTACTGAGCACCTTCCAATTGCTAAACTAGTTCCCAACTGTTTTTAAATTTCTGTTTATATTTGTGGGTCTCAGACATCATTGTCATTTGTGCTTTTAAAAAACTCAGATAAATATTTTACAATCTTCACTTACCACTTTTGACTGACCACTGAAGAGCTTTTTCTATTTTCTTTATTCATTTGAAAATTTTTATTTTATTAACCATTTGCAGAGTAAATGTTGTAAAAGAGAAGAAGAAAAACCTTATAAAAATGGTCTGGAAAATAAACTCAGAAGTGTTTTGATACATATTTGTTACTGATATTCTCCAAAAGTTGGCAGTATATATTATAGAGACTGTGTCTCTTTTTCTGGAGATGTTTCCATCAGTTGGACTATAAGGGAGTGGCTGGCTATCTAAACACATTGACTATTGGCTAACATAAATTAAGCACAGGTGGCTGATCTGGACAGTTTGCATGCCCACACACATGTTATATATAAGTGTATTTCGTGTTCTTATAGATTATATGGTGGCTTCCAATTTGGGGCGAAATCTCTTCACCTCCATGATGTAAAAGAGTAGCAAAAAATTATATTTGCTTTCAACTGCTTATCATTTGCTACTTTAAGTGCACTTCATGATTTCCACATGCTTCATTCTCAATTTCTTGTGCTAGCTACTTTTATGTTTTCATTGTTCCATTTTGACTAATTAATTAAAATGTCCCAAATAATAAATGGAAAAAATTGATCCATTCTTTTAACCTAAATGCAAAGATTGGAATACAGTTCTTCTCTAAGTTGGGAAATTAACCCACTAAGGAGTGAATATTTAAATATGTAGTATAAGATAATGCCTCTAGACTTAAGTATAGAATAAGACATAATGAAGTATATTCTGCTGCTTAGGTATGTCTTAGAAATATTAATGCTTAGTGGAAAATCTTAATAATCCATTCAACATTAATTAAGGTAAGTGTAATTTATTTTTGCAATGCAAATAATAAATATGTAATCAGTATCAGAGTCATATTTCCTCCAACCAAATAAGCCAGCAGTTGGGTGAATCTAACATATATAAAGTTATTACATAAAGTATTTAATATCATGGTTATGCATTTTAGATTCTGAACCTGAGGTATGTGACTTCTAAAGCCATATCTAGCATCTTAAGTATTTTTGCTTATTTGTAAATATCACCAGTTTTTTTCCTCAAGAAATTCTGTCTTATATAGAAGTACAAAGTCTTATTCAATTCCTTGGTTTTCTCACTTGATACATTGACATAATAATAAGGATTTCTTCATTGGAACAGAAAGTTATTAGTAATCAAACTACTTAAAAATTTTGCTTAAAAATATGTTCCACTGGGTCTTTTACAAATATATAGTATGAGGTAAAATCACACACAGTATTTAGTCTTATATGTGGAGAAGCCTGTTATGTAATTTTTTTAATTAATTCCATTTATCTCAAAGCTTTGAATTCAGTATGAGGTTATTATTTCAGTCAGTGAACTCAGTTTCAGTCAATGAGCTCAAATTACAGTTATCAACCTCATTGTAGTGTTCAGACAAGAAGAGAGCTATTAGGTCATTTCTCAAATCTCCTGCATTGAGAATGAAATGAACTCATGGCATCCACAGTCACTCAACAGTTTTCCCCTAAACTTCAGGTCAGATTTTTGCCAGACTTTAAGTACCACCAGTATTTTTTGAATTATTTTAATATACCATCAATGACTTTTAAAATTTCTTTAGGAAAAACATCCATAAAGCCATGTATCTGATATATGTTTTCTGAAGCATCAAAATAAATATATAACCATTAAAATTTTCAGTGTTCCTCCATGCACTAGTAGTGGTCTCACCCTTAGGGAAGCTTTGACTTGGAGGAATGGAGATGTGAGACCCACCGCGGAAAGCTGACAGCTTCTCTTCTCACAATACCTGCCGTGTGGGCGCCTCGATTGGGATCTGGGCAGCTAAGAGGAGACAAGGATGTGTGTGTTTTAACTTCTTGCTTTCTCTTAAAAGCCTAGCTACTACAACAACATGAGCAATTCTGTAGGAAGTGTATAAAATAAATTAAGTTATAGAATAAGATCTTTTAAGATATGCTTCAAGACTGTATTTGAACACTCCTTTTTTTCTTGAATAGGAATTAATCAGTTAGCCTAATCATTTCCTCCTTTGCTTTCTGGAAAACTTCTCAATTATTCCGTTAAGTGTCTCTACATCCCCTTAGGAAAGATTTATTTAAAGATTTTAACCTTTAATTTTGTGTAAAAACTTGCTGCTTTTGCCCTTTAGTCCACCTCAGCGCAGCCCCTCCCCCAGTTATGTTTTTGTTATAGCTGCTTAACATCTGGAAAGGTAATAAGAAAATTAACGCATGTCTTGTCAAGTTTTCTATTAAAAATTTTATGTTAGGGGCGCCTGGGTGGCTCAGTCATCAAGCGTCTGCCTTCGGCTCAGGTCATGGTCCCAGGGTCCTGGGATCCAGCTCCGCATTGGGCTCTCTGCTCGGCAGGGGGCCTGCTTCTCCCTCTCCTACTCCCCCTGCTTGTGTTCCCTCTCTCGCTGTCTCTCTCTCTGTCAAATAAATAAATAAAATCTTTTAAAAAAATAAAAATTTTATGTTAAATAAATGATAGACAGATCTGTCTTGTCTTCCTTTCCTCTCTCCTTCCTTGCTTACTCAAACCCTTTCTTCTCATTCACAGGGACATGTGCTCTGACCTTCTTGATCTCTAAAATTAGCAAAAATTGTAAATATTAAACTAGATACCTATCATTTATAATTAAATTTACATGATTCTTTTAATAATGTCAAGAAAGGCTATACTAGAACACGCTTATTCCCTGAATGTTTCCTGGAAATCCACCCCTTACACTTCAAGCATATAAAAATTGTATGTTGCGAGGGAAACTGCTATATTTTTACAATAACTGCAGTTACAGTGCTTTCCCTCCTAAAGGAGCTTTAATCATGTCTTATTTCACTTTCAGGCTTAGTGTACCCTTTACCTTCAACCGCAGGAGTTTCACAGACTATTCCATGTGCAAAGATCAGTTTCATGTTGTTTGTCTGTAAATTAAATTATGCAGTGACTGCTTTTTTTTTCACTTTTATTTTTTTCACTTTTAAATGCTCTAATTTAGTAGTTATTAAACTTTGTGTTTAACACATCATTTGAAATACTGAAAAAAATTGGTTCCACTTGCATTGGAAGAGTGAGTACAGGGTACGGGGCAAAAAAGGTGGCCTTTAGAATCAATACTAACAAGGAATCAAGTATCAGCTGTACCACACACTAGCTGTGTACCTGCCTGAGTCACCTGAGCCTTAATTTACTGACACATGGAGATAAAAATCAGTGTTAATAATCGCCAGCATTTATTGTGCGTTGTCGTATTGAGGAGGTATTTTATATGCAGTTGGTAACTTACTCTTCAAAAGGAGCACATGTCTATTGTAAGCCCATTTCACAGATCATGAAACAAGAGGTCAGGTGTACTGCACACCCTATTCGAAAGATGGGAAGAGATGAAACAACAATTGAGGCACTGTACTCTATATGTAGTCTGTACACTGCTCTGTGTGCTCTGTGCCCTGTACTCTGGATACTGTATACTCCATGCTCTGTCCACTGTACATACTCCATGCTGTGCATACCCTGTACTCCACAGTGTATACTCTGTGTGTTCTCTGATCCGCACTCTGTGCTCTAGTCTGCGCTCTGTACCCTGTACAGCATACACTCTGTGCTCTGTGGACTCTGGACTACTATATATTCTGTACTCTCCTCTGTACTACATACTCCACACTATATACTGTGGCCTTTAATGTTTTATTGGCATATGCGGCATCCACACTTGTTACTTCTATATATGATTTTTGGCTTGGACGTAAAAGCCGCGCCATATTTATTTATATTATGTTTTTAATTCAGAGAACATGTATACTTTTGCCCTATACAAGAAACTATAACTTGTACTGATTGCATTTGCCTGCCATGGTTTGGATAGATTTTTTGCATGGTTTTCATTCTTTTCTAATGGATGCTGTCCTGTGATGCTTCTAAGCCTGTTCATGGGTATATATTGAATGTCTTCTTTGCCTGTATACTTCCATCCTTAGGTATTTCTAATGTATTTTTCCATGTATACTTCCATACATAGCTATGCACAATGGAAAACTGAATGAATAATATGCATATTCAAAATAAAGTCTTGGGGCTCCTGGGTGGCTCAGTCGTTGGGTGTCTGCCTTCGGCTCAGGTCATGATCCCAGGGTCTTGGGTTCGAGCCCCACATCGGGCTCCCTGCTCCGCGGGAAGCCTGCTTCTCCCTCTCCCACTACCCCCTGCTTGTGTTCCCTCTCTCGCTGTGTCTCTCTCTGTTAAATAAATAAAAATCTTTAAAAAAAAAAAACCTTACCTAAAAAAAAAATAAAGTCTTTCATTTTACAAAAATATACTCTGTACGATGTACTGTATCTGTATCCTTCACACCCTATGGTCTGTGCTGTGTAGTCTGCAGACCTTGTGCTCTGCGCTCTGTGCTCACACATACGTACTCCGTGCTCTGTATACACTGTACTCTGCTGCTGTATTTCTCTGATCTGTTGTATTACCTTCCCACCCAGATTTGAGCTCTGAATAATCTACATCAGCTTATCTGAAGGAATGTATCCCAGATTCTTTGTGTTCATGTTTATATGAATATAGATTGTTCACTATTTTGATTTTCAAATTAAACCATTTTCAAATCTTAAAGCCATCTGCCTGCTATGGCTCTGTGTATGCCACCACTTTGGTCCATCTATCACTAGCTCTTTGGAGACAATAAACTAAAACTAGCTTCTCTGGGTTCTCTCTCTGCAAGATTAAGAAGTTATAGTCAGTTATCTATAGGATTCCTTCCAGCTCTAAGTTCTAATGTATAAATGTGAATCTGTTACTATTTATTTAAAGGTTTCCTTTAATCTGACAGTTAATATCTATCAAAAATGTTTTACATACATAGGCGTTACTATATCAGGCCCCTGTGTTGTATTTGTGTGACATGGAAGTGCGATGTCAGCTGGCTTGTGGTTTGTGCTACCAAGTGGAGGTACTTGGGAAAGTGCATTTGGTCTACTGATTACTTTTCTTAGCTTAGAAAAGGTAAACTTTTGCCTCTCTTTTACCAGATGTAACTACCCATGAATCTCCAAAGAACATTGTGGAATCATCGATGGTGAATGGAGGTTTAACATCACAAACGAAAGAAAATGGATTGAGTGCTGCACAGCAGGTGCCTGTGCAACGGAAGAAGCTCCTCAAAGCTCCAACTCTGGCTGAACTGGACAGCTCTGACTCCGAGGTGAGTCCCACGACAGCCCGTTTCACACATCTTGACTCCATGTTCAGAATGCAAGCCCTCTCTGACCTAGTTTACTAACCATGTTGCCCCAATTGTTGTTTCATCTCTTCCATCTTTCGATTAATAAAGTTGGGATTGAAATTAATTTGTTTAGCAGGAAATGAAACAGCGGATTACTTACTGTTTTTCAGGAAAGACCAGTACAGTGGCCATAGTTTATAGGATAAGTTTTGAAATATTTGTATGGTCTTAGATTATAGTGGTATTAAAATAAGTAAAAAAAAAAATGCAAACGTATTATCTTCAGGATGCTTCCCTTTGTTTTGGGGAAGGAAAAAGAAAAAATATTTTTCCATGGATTCTTCTCTCTCTCTCACACACACACACACACCTACCCATAGTGAAGTTTGTTCTTTCTGTAATAGTAATACCAATAGACAGGTCTGCAAAAGAAAACTCTGCTAGGGTTCTCCAGATTTCATCTTTCCCCTGCTTCCCTTTGGAGGAAGACCTCACGTCCTCCCTGTTTTTCAGAAAAAATCAGGGTCCTGGTGCTTCCCAAATCTCTCTCAAGCCCTTTGTCTACAGCATCAGTATTGTGTATCTCCACTGTGTAAAATGAAATTATATCCTTGCCTCCCTCTTCCCTCAGGCCCTGCCAGCAGGGCCAGACAGACAATACGCACACACAGCCGGCCTCCCGGCTTCTGTTTGCTGTCGTGGTTGCTGGCTCCATCCGCTCCACATTCATCCAAGTTAGAATTAAGGAATTATTCTTTAATCACCCAGACCAGTTTCTGAGACGATTCTGGCAGCCTTCAGTACCACCCTTGGAGCAAAGCAGCAGTGAAGGAGCAGCAGGAGTTCTGGAAGTGACCTTGTTCCAACCAGAACCTGGTTAAGAGTCACTGGTCAGGATGTAGAACTAGAAAAGGCCTAGTTTAGTGAGTGTCAGAGACTGGTAACTGGATCAGACAATACAAACAAGCAGGTTTCTGGCAATAGCTTTAGAGATCACAGACCATCATGATCCCCCAGCCAGGCAGAAAGTGTTTAGTCGAGGGAATAGACATGACAGGGCAAGCCAAGGAGGAGTCTACACCTACATCCTCTCTGTGAGGAGATCTGACCTCCAAGTCCCCTGGCACCTTCTGAGTGTCTTTGTGATTCCTCTGGGCCAGGAACTAAGCCTAATGAAGATTAGATTTCAAGCAGTGAGAAATTGGGTGCATCTGCCTGTGGTGGGCATGCATTGGCAGAGGATCACCAACAGCTTCTGGGAGCAAATCGCAAAAGGCCTTGCCACCATGCCAGTGCCCTCACCACTTCTCTGTCTCTTACTGACTGACTTGCACTCACCCAGCTGCCCCAGGATGGACTCTCAGTTGTTCACAGTGGGAGCAAGTCAGAACAGCAAAGAGGAGTGGTGTGGAACATGTGGACATGCTCAGAATTGGACTTTAAAAATGTTTCTGGGGAAGGTGGGCTGAGGTATGTGAAGGGGGTGGGGGTGGGGGTGGTTTCTGCTGTTTAAATCAAGGTGGCACCCATCTCATAATTATTTGGGACTACTGTGTATGTCTCCTTTTTCTTTTCCTAAGAGATACTCTTGGCTTTTATTTCCTTTTGACCTTTCATAGGCAGAAGGAGGTCATTCTAGTTGCTTGCTAGCTTTTTTGGAGATTTGTGTGCCCTCTACACCGTGTTCAGGTTGAGGCTTTGGTTACATTGCTTGATTTATTCTTCATGGTATGTACCAAGACTGGGGAGGTCACTGCTCAGACCTTCTTTATTTGAACTGTGTGGTTTACAAAGGCTTTTTTCATCCCCTGTTCTTTGACCAGATCCTTTGTATTGTAGCTTATGTGAAACCAGTGCTTTCAGCAGTAGGTTTTAGGTGAGGCCATTTATTGTGAATGGCTAAATTAGTTCTTAAAGTCACCTTAACTCAGTAGGTCAGGGAGATAATGCATTCAAAATGCTTAACACATGTCTCATATAGTCATAGGTGAATATTTTAACCTAATTTTCTTTCTTCCACATTTAAAATATTTAGCAATTTTCTATAGATATTATGGAAATACATTGTCTTGTGGTTTATGTATATCCTCAATCACATAGTAGATAATAAATTTTTTGTGAATAAATATTGTACTTCTTCCTGGTATAATCTGAAACAAATTAAGAAGGTCTCATCTCATTGGTAATAGGAATTTAAATTTTATTTTGCATAATGTAGACATTTTTCTAGATTCATATGACATTTGGTGAAATGTTTATTTTCATCCATTTATTCAACAAATATTAATATTTATTCATCACTTACTAACAGTGGGTTTGTTACTAACAACAGTGAATGAGACACATAGCATCTACCTTCATCCAGTTACAATCTATTACTTTTACAAATGTGTTAAATATTTTCCTAATAATGATATTAACCACCATTCACTGTGTGCCTGGTAATGTGTTAAGCATTTTGAGTGCGTTATCTCATCTGATCCAATAATACAGTGTAAAGATGGTATTAAATACGAAATGATGGTACTGAGGTGAGAAACTTGCTGTGTCACATCACTCTAATGAGGGACAAAGCCAGGACACAAACCCAGGCTTGTCTAATTTTAGGTACCTTCTAACTTATCTTCTATTTGCCTTTAACCTTTGATATAATGTGGTACCTCACATTAAAATAAATCTCTAATAGTAAAATGTTATTAGCTTGAGAGCACTAATGTCTTAGTGCTTATTTCTCTGCCCACCCCTTTCTCAGGAGGAAACTCTACACAAGTCAACCAGCAGCAGCAGTGTGTCTCCCTCCTTCCTTGAAGATCCCTTAGTAGAGGCTGTGTCCATGAGGAAGAGTGAGTATTTGTGGTACAAAGAGCTAGCATTGGATTCCTTCAGAAACACACTGGACCTAGAATAGGGAATCCCAAAGTGCTTTGTGATCATTTAGGGTGGAAAGAGCTAACCCTGGAATTTTCCCTAGTCAGGAGCATAAATATAGTTATATTCCTAAAATCACATGGTAAGGTAGGGCTGAACTGATACCTGGGCCTCAGGTTCTTAACTTATAACAGATCAGTCACCTTTGGGTTTACAGATAATAGTTGTAGGGAATAAGTCAACTGTTTCTGTGTATTTTTTAGATTAATTTACCTCCTTGTCTGAATTTAAGCTGGGAGCCCTAAATAATCACACTTGTTATCATTCCCACCCCCACACGTATACACATATCCATACCCACATACGTGTATGGATAGTAAAAATGCCTGTATAACTCTTCATAGGTTCTGAACACAGAATCTAAAGTTAAGTGATTTTTAAATGCTTTTTAAAAATTTATTTATTTATTTATTTATTTATTTATTTATTTGAGAGCATGCAAGTGGGGGGAGGGGCAGAGGGAAGGAATCTCAAGCAGACTCCACACCAAGCGTGGAGCATGATGTGAGACTTGATCCCACGACCCTGAGATCACAACCTGAGCTGAAATCAAGAGTTGGATACCCAGCCAAATGAGCCACCTAGGCACCACATTTCTAAATGTTTTTAATAATCTTTTTTGTGTATAAGATCATTATAAAAGATTTAAAAATTACACATTAAGGGAGAGGATTCTGGGAAATGGTGGAGTTGGAAGCACCAGGAATCTGTCTTCCACCTAGACAACAGTTGTACTGGCCGAATCTCTCTGTGTAAGTCCTTTGGAACTCTGAGTCTGTTGAAGGCTTGCAACTTCCAGGGGAAGATTAGATGAAACATTGTGGTTAATTTCAGCTCTTAGCACAAAAGCAGCTACTTGTGGCCCACTCCAGCCACAGTGTACTGTTCCTGAAGCAGCTGGCCCATAGCTTACAGGAGCTAGGGGGGCAAAAAGAACCCTGGCCTCCAAATATTGGGAATCTGTCCTCGATTGCTGCATCTGATTCCAAAGGTGTAGACAAAGAGTCAGTGATTATTGTTGCTTTGTTGCAAGCTCCCTGCATGCTAAAGTGACTTCCAGGGGATCTAAAGGGCTAGCCTCCTTACCCACCTCCTTCATTCTTAGCTTTTTCCCTTCTGGGAGGCAGACATTAAAGACTAGAATATCCAGAAACTACGTATATGTCGAAAATTATAAAGTGACAATGCATGCCCAGGGAATGGCTCATAAAAGACCTGAGAAGATCTTAAGTTTACTTCTCAGGCTGATCCTCAGCACAGAGACAGCCTACAGCAATCAAGAAAACAATAAACAAAAACCATAACAAAAAACAGCAGACCTTGGAAAAGAGGGAGCATCTGAATTACCACATTATTAGATTCAAATGTCCAATATTCAACAACAACAAAACAACAACAAAAAATCACAAGGCATACATACAAAGAAACAGGAAGGTATGGCCCATTCAGAGTAAAGAAATAAGTCAACAGAAACTGTCCCAGAAAAAGAGAGCGATATGCCAAACAAAGACTTTTTAAAAACTGCTTTAAAATGCTCAAAGAACTAAAAGAAGATGTGGAGAAAGTCAAGAACAAATGGAAAGATCAATAAAGAGCTGGGAAACCTAAAATGAAACAGCAAACAAAAAATTCTGGAGCTGAAAATTCCAATAACTTAAATGAAAAATTTGCTAGAAGATTCAAAGGCAGATTTGAACAGGCAGAAGAAAGAATCTGCACACTTGGGAGATAGGACAATGGAAAGCATCAAGTCTGAAGAACAGAAAGAAAAAAGACAAACAGACTGAGAGACCTGTAGGACACCATCAGGTGTACCAACATATGCATTGTGGGAGTCCCTGAAGGAGAGGAGAGAGAGAAAGGGGCAAAAAGAATAATTGCAGAAATAATAGCCAAGACTCCCCAAATTTGAGGAGTGACATGAATGTTAACATTCAAGCAGCTCAACTAAAATGAAAGGGACCCACACCAAGACATATTGTAATCAAACTTTGAAAAGTAAAAGACAGAGCAACAAAAGAGAAATGGGTCACTACATACAAGAGATCCTCAATAAGATTTTCAGTATATTTCTCATCAGAAATTTGGTGGCCAGAAGATAGTGGGCCAATACAGCTTTCCACCCCACTATCTGAAAGTTTTCTTTACACCACTTCACTTTTTATGAAGGACCAGCATTAATATCTGTTTTAGCTAACTGAAAGAAATCCAAAGAGGATTTTCACTTTTACAAAATGCTTCAGTTGCTTTTTTGGTTTATGCCATTTCACCTTACAAAAGGTTTCACAGGAATGCTGTACTTTCAGATAGTGGGAGAAATCTGTATATTCAAAGTGCTTTAAAAAAAAAAAGTCAACCAACAGTCTTATATCCAGCAAAACTATTTTTGTTCAAAGTGAGGGAGAAATTAAGACATTCCCAGATAAACAAAAGCTGAGGGAGTTCATAACCACTAGAACTTCCCAGTAAAAAATGCTCAGAAGTCCTACAGGGGGAAATGAAAGGACACTAGACAATAATTCAAAGCCATAGAAGAAATAAAAATCTCAGTAAAATACATGGGCAATTATAAAAGCTAGTAATATTGCAGCAATGGTTCGTAACTGTACTTTTTGTTTGCTACATAATTTGAGAGACTAATGCATTTAAAAGAATTATTAGTCTATATTTTGGGGAAGACAGTGTATAAAAATGTAATTTTGTGACACCAGCAGCCAAAAGGGACGGAGACAGAGCTCTAGAAGAGCAGAGTTTTTGTGTGTTACTGAATTTACTGCTATAAATCCAAATCAGAGTGTTATAATTTTAGGATGTTAAATGTAGTCTCCATGGTAACCAACAAGAAAATAGCTACAGAATATACACAAAAGGAAAATGGGAAAGGAATTTAAACATTTCATTATAAAAAAAGTCAATTTAACATGAAAGACAAGAAAGAAGGAAAAGAGAGACAAAAGCTCTAAGGCATATTGAAAACAAAGAGCACAGTGACAAAAGTCCCTCCTGATCAGTAATTACTTTAAATGTAAATGAATTAAACTCTCTAATCAAAAGCTGGAGATTGGCAGATTGGATAAAAACACATGATCCAACTATATGCTGGCTAGAAGAGACTCCCTTGAGACTCAAAAACACAAACAGATTGAAAGTGAAAGGATGGAAAAGATATTCCATGCAAATAGTAACCAAAAGAAAACTGGGGAAACTATACTGACATCAGACAAAATAGACTTTAAATAAAAAAAAAGTTACAAGAGACAGGGGACACTATATTAATAAAAGGTTCAATGCAGTAAGAAGACAGACAGTTACTAACATTTATGCACCTAATGACAGACCATCAAAAGCAAAAACTGATACAAATGAAGGAGAAATAGACAGTTCTACAATAATAGTTAGAGACTTCAGTACCCCTCTCACAATAATGGATAGAACAACCAGACAGAGGATAAGGAAGAAATAGAGGACCTGGACAACACGATAAACTAACTAGATCCGACAGACACATACAGAACACTCCCCCTAACAACAGAATATACATTCTTCTCCAGGGCACATGGGACATTTTCAAGGATAGACCATATGTTAAACTATAAGTTAAGTCTCAATAGATTTTAAAGGATAGGTATCATACAAAGTATCCTCTCTGGCCACAATGGGATGAAGTTAGAAATTAGTAACAAAAGGAAAACTGAAAAATTCACAAAACTGTGGAAATGAAATAGCACACTTTTTAAAAATCAGTGGATCAAAGAAGAAATCACCAGAGAGATTAGAAAATATTTAGAAATGAATGAAAGTGAAAACACAATATACCAAAACTATGGGACACAGTGGAAACAGTGCTAAGGTGAAATTTAATGCTATGACACTTAAATTAAAAACAAAGTTCAGTGATTAGTCACACAATAAATGTTCCTGTTTTAAGAAAGGAAGGAATGAAAAAAAAAAAAAGGAAGGAAGGAATGAATGAACCAACCAACAACCTAACTTTACAACTTAAGGAACTAGAAAAAGAACAAACTAAACACAAAGCTAGCACAAGAAAGGAAATAAAGATTAAAGCAGAGATAAGATATAGAGAATAGAGAAATAATGGAGAAAAATCAATGAAACCGAAAACTGGTTCTTCAAAAATATCAACATAATTGACAAACCCTTAGCTAGATAGACTAAGAAAAAAGAAGACTCAAATTACTAAAATCAGAAATGAAGGGGCAATCATTATTGCTGATTCTGCAGAAATAAAGAGTTATGAGAGAATATCATGAACAATTACCATCAAATTGGATAGCCTTAATAAAATGGTCAAATTCCTGGAAATGCCAAGCCTAGCAAGACTAAATCAGAAAGATAGAAAAAAATCTGACTAGACCAATAACTAGTAAAGATACTGAATTAGTAAGCATAAACTCTCCCTACAAAGAAAAGGCCTGACTCTGATGCCTCACTGGTGAATTCTTCCAAACATTTAAAAAAAAACTATCAATCCTTCTCAAACATTTCCAGAAAATTAAAGAGGAGGGAATACTTCCTAACCCATTTTATGAGACCAGCATTACCCTGATAACTAAAGCCAAAGACACTACAGGGACAGAAAACTATAAACCAATACCCTTTACAAATACTGATTTTTAATTTTATTTTTTTAAGATTTTCTTTATTTATTTGGCAGAGAGAGACACAGTGAGAGAGGGAACACAGGCAGGGCGAGTGGAAGAGGGAGAAGCAGGCTTCCCGCTGAGCAGGGAGCCCAATGCAGGGCTTGATCCCAGGACCCTGGGATCATGACCTGAGCCGAAGGCAGACGCTTAATGACTGAGCCACCCAGGCACCCCAAATACTGATTTTTTAAAAGATCTTTAACAAAATGCTAGCAAACAGAATTCAGCAGTATATTAAAAGGATTATATACCCTGACCACGTGGGATTTATTCCTGACTGCAAGGATGGTCCAACATATAAAAATTGATTAGCGTAATACGCCACATTAACATAGTGAAGAAAAACCACCACAGGATTACTTCAATTGATGCTGAAAAAGCATTTGACAAAATTGAACACCCTTTCATGATAAAAACTTCAAACTAGGAGGAACTTCACAATAGAAGGAAACTACCTCAACATAATAAAAGCCATGTATGAAAAACCCACCTCAGAGGCGCCGGGGTGGCTCAGTCATTAAGCATCTGCCTTCGGCTCAGGTCATAATCCTGGAGTCCTGGGATCGAGTCCCACATCAGGCTCCCTGCTCCATGGGAAGCCTGCTTCTCCCTCTCCCACTCCCCCTGCTTGTGTTCCCTCTCTCGCTGTCTCTTTCTCTGTCAGATAAATAAAATCTTTAAAGATAAAGAAAAAAAAACCCACCTCAAACATACTCAGTGGTGAAAGACTGAAAGGATTTCCTCTAAGAAACAGAACAAGGCAAGGATGCCTGCTTTCATCATTTCTGTTCAAATGCACTAAAAATGCTAGTGATAGCAATTTGGCAAGAAAAAGAAAGAAAGGGCAGCCAGACTAGGAAAAAAAAGGTAAAAGTATCTCTTTACAGATGATATGATCTTATATGTAAGGAAACCCTAAAAGATTCCACACAAAAAAAAAACCTGTTAGAATAAATGAATTCAGTAAAGTAGCAAAATATAAAGTCACACAAAAATCAGTTACATTTCTATGCACAAACAATAAACCATCTGAAAAGGAAATTATAAAAGCAATTCCACTTATAATAGTATCAAAAAGAATAAAATACTTAGGAATTAACCAAGAAAATGAAAAACTTGCTCACTAAAAACTACAAAACATTGGTGAAAGAAATTAAAGAAGACTTAAAAAAGGGAAATACATCCTGTGTTCATGGATTGGAAGACTTAATATTGTTAAAATGTTTACATTGCCCAAAGTGATATACAGATTCAGTGCAATCCCTATCAAAATGCCAATGACATTTTTGCAAAAACAGAAGACAATCCATTCTTTTTTTTTTTAAGATTTTATTTATTTATTTGGGAGAACATGAATAGTGGGGAGGGGCAGAGGGAGAGGGAGAAGCAGACTCCCTGCTGAGCAGGGAGCCAGACATGGGGCTTTATCCCAGGACTCTGGGATCATGACCTGCACTGAAGGCAGATGCTTAACCAATTCTACTTCTGATTATATAAGCAAAAGAATTGAAAGGAGAAAAAAAAAAAAGAATTGAAATCAGAGTTTCAAAGAGATATACATCCATGTTCATAGCAGCAGTATTCACGGTAGCTAAAATGGAAGCAACCCAAGTGTCCATCAGTGCATGAACAGCTGAGCAAAATGTGGGCTATCCATACAATTGAATATTACTCAGCTTTAAAAACGGGAAATTCTGTAATTGGCTACAACACAGATGAAACTTTAGGACCTGTTGCTAAGGGAAAAAAGCAGTTACAAAAAAGGCAAATACTATATGATTCCATTTATATGGGATTCTTAGAGTGGTCAAAATCATAGAGAAGGAAAATAGAATGGTAGTTGCCCGGGGCTATAGGTAGGGCAGAATGGGAAATTATTGTAATGGTTCCAGAATTTCAGTTTTACAAGATGAAGAGTTATGGGGATGGAAGATGGTAATGGTTGCACTATGATATAAATATTTAATACCACAGAACTCTATAGTTAAAAATAAAGACACTAGGGGCACCTGCATGGCTCAGCTGGTTAAGTGTCAGGCTCTTGGTTTCGGCTCAGGTCAAGATCTCATGGGGTTGTGGGGTTGAGCCCCGTGTGGGGCTCCGCACTTAGTGCGGAATCTGCTTGAAAATTCTCTCCCTCTGCTCCTCCCCCTGCTCATGTGCTTGCTCACTCAAATAAATAAATAAATCTTAAAAAAATAAAGACAGGTGTGCCCGGGTGACTCAGTCGGTTAAAGTGTCTGCCTTCAACTCAGGTCATGATCCTAGGGTCCTGGGATTGAGCCCCATATCAGGTTCCCTGCTCAGCGGGGAGCCTGCTTCTCCCCCTGCTTGTGCTCTCTC
>NW_027397148.1:1749911-1823779 GCF_003265705.2 Callorhinus ursinus
TTTTTTTTTTTTTAATTTTTTTATTGTTATGTTAATCACCATATATTACATCATTAGTTTTTGATGCAGTGTTCCATGATTCATTGTTTGTTCATAACACCCAGTGCACCATGCAAAACGTGCCCTCCTCAATACCCATCACCAGGCTAACCCATCCCCCCACCCCCCTACCCTCTAGAACCCTCAGTTTGTTTTTCAGAGTCCATCATCTCTCATGGTTCGTCTCCCCCTCTGACATACTCCCCTTTTCTTCCTCTCCTGTTATCTTCTTCTTTTCCTTTTTTCTTAAAATATGTTGCGTTATTTGTTTCAGAAGTACAGATCTGTGATTCAACAGTCTTGCACAATTCACAGCGCTCACCGTAGCACATACCCTCCCCAATGTCTATCACCCAGCCATCCCATCCCTCCCACCCCCAACCACTCCAGTAACACTCAGTTTGTTTCCTGAGATTAAGAATTCCTCATATCAGTGAGGTCATGTGATACATGTCTTTCTCTGATTGACTTATTTCACTCAGCATAACACCCTCCAGTTCCATCCACGTCGTTGCAAATGGCAAGATCTCATTCCTTTTGATGGCTGCATAATATTCCATTGTGTATATATACCACCTCTTCTTTATCCATTCATCTGTCGATGGGCATCTTGGCTCTTTCCACAGTTTGGCTATTGTGGACATTGCTGCTATAAACATTGGGGTACATGTACCCCTTCGGGTCCCTACATTTGTATCTTTGTGGTAAATACCCAGTAGTGCAATTGCTGGATCGAACGGTAGCTCTAATTTCAACTGTTTGAGGAACCTCCATACTGTTTTCCAGAGGGGTTGCACCAGCTTGCACTCCCACCAACAGTGTAGGAGGGTTCCCCTTTCTCCACATCCCCGCCAACATCTGTCGTTCCCTGACTTGTTAATTTTAGCCATTCTGACGGGTGTGAGGTGGTATCTCATTGAGGTTTTGATTTGGATTTCCCTGATGCCGAGTGATGTGGAGCACTTTTTCATGTGCCTGTTGGCCATTTGGATGTCTTCTTTGGAGAAATGTCTGTTCATGTCTTCTGCCCATTTCTTGATTGGATTATTTGTTCTTTGGGTGTTGAGTTTGATAAGTTCTTTATAGATTTTGGATACTAGCCCTTTATCTGATATGTCGTTTGCAAATATTTTCTCCCATTCTGTCGGTTGTCTTTTGGTTTTGTGGACTGTTTCTTTTGCTGTGCAAAAGCTTTTTATCTTGATGAAATCCCAATAGTTCATTTTTGCCCGGGCTTCCCGTGCCTTTGGCGATGTTTCTAGGAAGAAGTTGCTGCGGCTAAGGTCGAAAAGGTTGCTACCTGTGTTCTCCTTTAGGATTTGGATGGACTCCTGTCTCACGTTTAGGTCTTTCAACCATTTGGAGTCTATTCTTGTGTGTGGTGTAAGGAAAAGGTCCAGTTTCATTCTTCTGCATGTGGCTGTCCAATTTTCCCAACACCATTTGTTGAAGAGACTGTCTTTTTGCCATTGGACATTCTTTCCTGTAAATAAATAAAATCTTAAAAAAAAAAAAACAAAGACACTAAATATATTTTATGTATGTTTTACTGCAATGGAAAAAAAAATGTTCCAGGAGAAAAAACACTATATATTAAGATATTCTTAGAACATTGATTTGATTTCTTATACACATGGAGTTTTTAGTGATTAAAATTCTTTAGTATTTTGATTTACTTAATCAGATTATATCAAGAACAGTAGGAGCTGATCTTGGTTTTTACCTTTAATTGATATTTGGTCAGACCAATTAAATATTATAGAGATACAATTAAATCACATAATGGATTTCTGTATCTTTCTTGATTGTGGAAATTGTGTTGTTTTTATTTAGTAATTTCTCTTTGGACTGGGACAGTCCAAATAGATGGATCACTTTTAACTTTGTGTTGACTTTCACTTTCTTCACCCATAACACTGCAACAGTCTTACTTTGCAGAGAGAGTAAGAGGAAGTACTAAAAAAAACTCGGTTAGCAACATAATTTATTTCTAATGTTCTCCTTACGTTTCCACAATGTGAATCCAGAACCATTCAAACCCTAAAACATTCTCCTTTTAAACCCTGTCCCAAAATATTACTAGGCAGAAGACAGCAGTGTTACAGTGTTAACATCAAAACTGGAATTTACTTTTCGAAATTTAAATAAAGCTTGATTTAAACCTAAGGACAGAATGTCTTGATAAACATCAAAAATGGAGAGTTTTTATATTTCATCTTTTAAAAAGAATATAAAAGGACTATACATTTGAAAATTTTGGCATGCATCAAAAAAAAAAAAAAAGAAATGTTGCCATTTGCAACAACGTGGATGGAACTAGAGGGTATTATGCTAAGTGAAATAAGTCAATCAGAGAAAGACAAGTATCATATAATCTCACTGATGTGAAGAAGTTGAGAAACAAGACAGAGGATCATAGGGGAAGGGAGGAAAAAATGAAACAAGACAAAACCAGAGAGGGAGACAAACCATAAGAGACTCTTAATCTCAGGAAACAAACTGAGGGTTGCTGGACTGGTGGGGGGTGGGAGGGATGGGGTGGCCTGGTGATAGACATTGGGGAGGGTATGTGCTATGGTGAGCGCTGTGAATTGTGTAAGACTGTTGAATCACAGACCTGTACCTCTGAAACAAATAATACATTATATGTTTGAGGAAAAAAATGAAGGGGGGGAAATCGGAGGGAGAGACGAACCATGAGAGACTATGGACTCTGAGAAACAAACTGAGGGTTTTAGAGGGGAAGGGGGTGGAGGGATGGGTTAGCCGGGTGATGGGTATTAAGGAGGGCATGTATTGCATGGAGCACTGGGTGTTATACGCAAACAATGAATCATGGAACACTACATCAAAAACTAATGATGTAATGTATGGTGACTAACATAACATAATAAAATTAAATTAAAAAAATATTTTGGCATGACATGGGAGTCTTTTTGGACACAAAGAACACATATTTTTACATATTTTACAAGCCTAAGACTCTTTAATTGCAAAATTCTATGGCATATAACATGAGGGCATTTGTATGTACAAAGCTGAGACTATAATTGTGTTTTTATGTATAAATTTGAACATTAAAAATAAATATTTTTTCATTTTTCCTCACTATTTCTGTAGAAAAGTTTATCTTGCAGAGATTTTTCTATAACAATCCTCATAGTATCCCCATAAGAACCTCCAATCTTAATCCTCTAATGAAATAAACATTTCATCTTTGAATGCAGTGTTTGTCACAAGTGACAAAGGGTTTTCTGTTAGAAATTCAAAATCTAAGATTTTTATTTTGTAAGAAAGTTCATTTCAGTTTGGTTCTTTTCATTTCTTTAGAGCCTCCAAAATTCTTGCCCATATCATCAACACCCCAGCCAGAGAGACGGCAGCCACCCCAGAGACGACATTCCATTGAAAAGGAAACACCCACTAATGTAAGACAGTTTCTTCCACCATCCAAGCAGAGCTCCCGATCTCTTGTAAGTAACTGGAAGACTTCGTAGTAACTTAAGGATCAGTTAGACGCCTGTTATCATTAGCTTTCTTGAGACGATGATTAGGAGAAAAAAAAACTTCCAAACGTTAAAATGAACTTCAGACAGCTTTATTTCTTTTTAATATCTAAAGAAAACCCACTCTAACAGTAACCTAAATGAAATTTGATTTGACCATTCTTTGTTCATTTTAAAAATACTTTTTTTTTCAGAAGACTTATCAGTGGTTGAAAATATGTATTATTATTAAAGAAATGCTTTCTTCTTTTTAAAGGGAATTAGTCCGCTTAAAAATTGTTGAAACTCATCAAAAAGTTAGCAGAATCTGACTACGGTACACTATTTTATTGAGGCAGAGGTATGAGGGGAGAATTTTGACCCATTAGAAACCATTGTGCATTGTTTTCAAGTATGTTTTATGATCTTGGATCCAAAGCTGCTGTTTGCACTGGATGACAGTTTTGCTGTTTTCCCAAGACTTCAGGTTAGTCTAGTGGCTTTGATTCCCAGGACAGTAGGTCCCTGCCAGGAAGAATAACAGACCCTCTAACCAAAGGAGGTCTGCAAAGATTCTTTTGTAGTCCCACTAGACTTCACAAATATTTTCAGGTGAGATGAAGACTTCAATCAGTAATTCTACCAGCAACCTAATATCTAATGTTTTCTCAGGTATTCATGAATAAAAAGCATTGGAATATGCTTACTCCATATTTTCAGCCATATTTTTAGGCTATCTTGAATCATCAAGGGTTCAAATGAAGCAATAAGAGATGTCCCTCGCTCCAAGTAGAGGAAGATGGTGTAGTTATTGTGAAGATACCAAGTTTGAACAAAGTTTTATAGTGTTGAATTATTTTTAAGATTTTATGTATTTATTTGAGAGAGAGAGAATGAGAGAGAGCATGAGAGGGAAGAGGGTCAGAGGGAGAAGCAGACTCCCTGCTGAGCAGGGAGCCCGATGTGGGACTCAATCCCAGGACTCCAGGATCATGACCCGAGCCGAAGGCAGTTGCCTAACCATCTAAGCCACCCAGGCGCCCCTATAGTGTTGAAATTTAATCAGTCATCTGTTCCCAAACAGTTCAATTTAAGAACTAGTGATTGCGTGTATGTCAACTCCTGAAAGAATTCCTCTAACTCCTAGATAATCACTGAAACATTGATTAAATATAGCCTCACCAGTGGTTTACCAGTAGAAAAACAGAATTCTAACCAGACAGGTTCAAACTTCAGAATCCAAAGACTTGCTAATGTGAACAACTTTTTGCTTTAGCAAAATATAGTTACTGTCACAGCTTAAAAGTGTGTAAGAGATCACAAGTCCAATAATCAGGAGATTCTTCTCTTCACCCAACTTTTATCTTCGAAGCCAATTTATCATTCAGCTGTGCACCGGGCCTTGTGATCACAGGACACCATTGTTAATGTTAAATTTAAAAATTATCAATGTAGAGGAACTGTCAGATCAATTAAAAGAAATTTCAGCTACTGAGAGAAGTTTTGAATAGAAGAGAAAAAATACCACAGAAGTAATAAAAGAAAGACCATCAGCCGACATCGAGGGCCCAGAAGTGCGTTCCTGACAAAGGGGAACTCTTCGTGTGTGCTAGGTCAGGCTCTGAGTTACTTTTTATGGAGAAGAAGAGCGAGATAAAACCAATCTGCAGTCGCAGAGAAGAGTCTCAATGAAAGGCAGTGGGAGAGCACTTCTTTTCAGCACTGGACGGCGTCCAGGTTCCACACGGAACCACAGCTCCCTCAAAGGGCCCAGCGTGCCAGCTGACACAAAGTAACATCCAGGTCAGAGTTGTGACCCTTCTTGCTAGTAGCTTGGCTTGGGAAACCCATAAAGTCACACTCATCTTGCAGTAGTGCCCTCTAGCTTGGTAAGTATCACTTTTAAAAGTACGACAGTTTAAAACTTTAACTGTATTTAAGGAAACAAGGAATCATTGTGTATTTAGAACCCCTCCACTGAAAATGGCAGAAAGGTCTGCATTGGTACTCATTTTTATTTTTATTGTATCTCCCTCCCTTTCCTTAGGATGTTTAAAACAGAATTTTTTTCATCATTTGGTCAAATGATTGAGGATGATTGCCCATCTAAGTGAAAGGGAACTTGTCTTTCAGCACCTTCCCCAGGGGCTGGGGGGCAAGTGCTGCTTGGTGCGTGCCCCCCACACCCTGCTTTCACAGGCCGGGGGGCGGCCGTTCCCAGGGCAGCCAAGTTAGGAGCATCTCAGGTCTCTGCTGCGTGAACTCCGAGAGTCTCTGGGAATGATTTCCTGGTGTGATTACTGATTTATACCTACGGGAGCAGACGTGGTGTGGACACACACATGTGGAATCTACCGTTAATGTCCTCGGTGGTGTTTTTGTTTTGGTTTTCTTTCATGCTCTGTAACCACTATTTGTAGGTCACTCATGTTCAGCATTATTTTCTCCTTTTCTTTTCCCCCTGCCATTTTCTTTTTCCCTTATCTATTGTTCAGGTTCCTAGGATAACCAGTGTTTGGCCAAGGACGCCTTTCCGACCACTTTTTTCTACCATACAAACAGCTTCTCTGCTCAGCTCTCATCCTTTTGAAGCAGCCATGTTTGGGGTAGCAGGGGCTATGTATTATCTATGTGAGAGAGCTTTTACCAGCAGGTGGAAATCCTCAAAGGTTGGCCTCTTTCTGCTGGTTCTGGGAATTATTTCACTCTCTCTATCTCTTTGACAGTGATACCGCAACTACTGCACTCTGAACAATTAACAGCTTAGATGGGCACTTTGCTTCTGGTCGTTGATTCCCGTCTTTTGTAGGATGCATAGAGGACACCATGAGCTCAGCTGAAAGGAAAATGACCTTGAAAGGACAACAAACTCAAAATGCAGCATCAGATTAGAGGGACCTGTGAGTGACCCAGTTGTACAGAAGGAGCAATGCCATCTCCTCTCCATGTGCAGGGGGCACTCCCCGAGAGCCTGTGGGGCACTCTCCTCCCCGGGCCTTCCCGCCATTGGAACAGCATTTGCGCCGTCCCCCAGCTGACAGAGCAGCCTGCTGCCAGGCCACATAGCCACGGGGACTCTCCCACCCATGGAACCGTGTCATTCCCCGTTTCCCCGCACACCCCACCGTGAGCTCCAAGGGGCTGTGCAACCCTGGGCTCAGAATCTCTCTGTTCCCCAGTATCTTTCATAAAGCTGTGTTGTATGGGTCGGTGTTACATGGTTTTTATGACAACCCACTTCTCTGTAGAAATCTTAAGTTTTCCTTTTATTGATGTGGTTATTTTAAATATTTTAAATTTTATGCCTTTCATTATTTTTTAGATTTTCAGACAGAATATATTTTTTAAAGAAAGGATAATACCTGCCAAATCCCAGTGAAATCAGAAGGCCTCGAACTATGCCGAAAGCTTCCCCAGCCCCCAGAGTAGCACGCACTGCTGAGGAGACTAGCGTTTGCCACTGCCTTTCCACCTCATACAGGCTCCTGGCTTTCCTACGTCCTTTATTTACTGAACCAGCAGCTGGCTTCTTTGTTACTCTTTATTACCCATCTTGGTTTGGAGAAGAGACTCTGAATGTGAATGAAATACGTCAAATTCCTTTCTCTTCTTATGTCATGAAACAGAGGATAGATCTCTATTCTTTTTGCCATTTTAGATCTGGCCCTTTGGGCAGTACGTGGTCAAGTGCAGGGATGGCATTTTAACTCCTGTCACTGTTACTGCTATTACCAAAGATCTGCTGGCATTTTCATTTTTATTATCAATCCTCCCCAAACAGAGATCTCTGTATACTAAGGCTATATTACTGTAGGCAAAGAGTTCACTTTTGAGATTTAAAGTTGAACTTGAAAAAAGAGAAGAATAATTAAACTTAACAGGTGCTATTTTAATTTAAATTTGCCTTGGGTTTATTAAAAACTCAAGGAAAAAAATAGTGGTTTTGGATAATTTTCAAATATCTGCTACTTACAAAGTTTTTGCTCATTAAAAATACTATATAAAATATGCATATTCCCATTCTCTCTGTGGCTCAGAAACCAGAGTCTATATTATGCTCTATAATTTCTGTGCTCCCTTACTCTAACCCTTCTGAATGGTAAACGTGACCAGAATATTGAACAAAAACTCAGGGATTTTAGTGACATACATACAGAGTAAGTTCTAAAGGCTCGTCTGCTCCTATAGCATATTGGAATCTTTATTACAACTCTTTCAGATTTAGCTTCCCTTTCCTAAATTTAGGAGTGAGATTGAAGCACAAGGAAGCAAGGGGATTTTAGAGTCCATGTCTGGCTATGACCGAGTTCAGGACGTGGGGAGGAGTGACCAAGCCCAGTGTAAAGCTCTCACTCACTGTTAAAGCCCTGAGTGCTCCTCACATTTTGGAGCATTAGTATCTCAGGAAGATCCGTTGAGGCTAAGGTTTAATTTGGCTTTGGGGATGTTGAATTAGTATTTTTTTCTCAATTGAAAAAAAATAATAAAAACTAATTCTAGTAACTATTTATTATTTTCTTTCATGTTGCATTAAAGTTTTGTTGTCCTTGGGAAAGCACCAGAATTAAAACATTAGCATTTGACCTGATGGAAATTATTTTATTCAACAGTAATCTGCTTGAAAGTTTAAAAAAGAACAAGAACACACACACAAATACAGTTTCTTACTATGTCCTACAAAGTACTGGATTTGCATATAGTTCAAAGCAGTAAGTTGAAAGTATGCTTGACTAAGTCCATTGTGACTTAAGACTGAGAAGAGGGAAGTGTAGAGCCTGTCAGGTCTATTGTGTGTGCTAGGATATCCCTGCAAATAAAAAGGATTCGCATCTACCGGAAATGTTTACCAGCCCTAGTTGTAAAGTTCATTAAACTGGCACCATTTGCCTTCTTCCCACCTGCACAGCACCAAATCTCAGGTAGTGAGTATCTGGTTAGTTGGTAGATTCATACATTAGATTGTTCCCGCTCAGCAGTTTTGTCACATAGTTAGCTGTCAGAAAATGCACCACAGTCACACTCATTACTAATGAATAAAAAAGGCCATAGGAAAGCTGCTTATGAAATATGTTAAAAGCTGAGAAAAGCCATCATTCAGACGTGTGCAGCCAACAAAGCTTACCTCATGCACAATTTTAGTGGCCTAACCTTCACATAGGCAGTGCATTGTTCCCACTTGACACTAGGCTATTTTCTCAGGGTGGAGCAAAACAGAGTAGATACTGGACAAGCCAATTTAATCCTGTTATCTTTGAAAGCTTTTCCCATTGAAAGAGAAAATTATGTGATGGTGATTTTTTTTTAAAGTATTTTAGACATCTTAGAGCAAATGATACAATCTTCCTGAACAGACTACCTTCCCACCCTCCAGATACTAAGCTCTTCCTCTTAAAAATTCAATTGCAGGATTTTTTCCAAAACATTTTTAAGCAAATTTAACCTTCTTTCAGTCTGCCGAATAGCAATGATTCTGTACTGATTGTTAGTAAGAAGCAGTTCTTCAAACTACTTTTCTTAGTAAATGCTAATGTTTATCAAGTTTGCAACCTAGATTTGTTTTTGTTTTTCTGATTGAAAGACAGAACTGAATGTTAAAACTCCATAAACTGACTGCATTCATAGTCATGTGCGTTCCTTTGGCTTGTTTGATTCCAGAATGCCTGTGAGCAATGCTATTGTGTGTGTGTGGGAGTGAATTATAATGTGTTTGCACTGAGAACATTAAGTTTCAGTGTCCCTACACCACAATGGCCCCTGTGAAGCCTGGCAGGGTGAGAATGCACAAGACCATTCTGTCTTTCTCTTAGATCCACCAATCAAGTGCAGAGCCGGATGGGGAGCAGATGGGGGTGAGGCTCTTTTATTCAGTGGGATCAGTTACATCAACATCTTCCTCGGCTGTTTTTAGGGAAACCATTTAACATAAGACAGCCA
Organism: Callorhinus ursinus; assembly: GCF_003265705.2. Taxonomy (NCBI): domain Eukaryota; kingdom Metazoa; phylum Chordata; class Mammalia; order Carnivora; family Otariidae; genus Callorhinus; species Callorhinus ursinus. The sequence continues at coordinate 1,759,370 of NW_027397148.1, forward strand.
ACATAAATATTTATTGTGAAATTCTTAAGATTTTCTCCACGTCTTTCCAGTGCTGACTGTGTATTCTGCAGTTGTTGAAAAGTAATAACAGAAACCCAGAGAACTGGGGGGCAGCCTGTGGAGGTTGTCCCAGTAGTTCCGTGTTCCAGTTCCGCTTGTGCCATTAGCGTTTTCCACAATGTGCTGATGTAACTTACCACTAAATAAAGCTTCTCAGTATAAATTACTAACCACATTCTCTTGGCTATTCTGGGTACCACAGACCAGTTTTCTAAATTATACCAATGTTGATTTGTAGTTTGTCTATTAGCATATAGTATAAAACACAGCAGGAAGTAAGGTCTTGGCATAATCGTAAGAGCAAACTCACGTCAATTGGTTTAGAACAAGAAAATTTTCTTCAAGATTTCAGTGCATAGATACATAGCTCTGCTTAATGGAATAGAAACTTGAGGCAAAATATGCACCCAAATGTGAGGAACTTTCCTTTCCTGGAAATTTCAGTAGGCTATGATGTTTGACATGGTCCCCAGAAGTTTTCTGCCATCCGTTGTCTTAGTGTGATTAGAAATTATGTGGTCCCCAGAGTGAGCCAGCTCTGTTCCAGTGTTCATTGGGAAACCTCTTTTCTTCTCTGAAGCTACTAACCAGGTGTCTGATCTGAAGGGAAATTGTGCAGTGCCAGAAAGGGGGGGTGGGAGTTTCTTATTCATGTGGAATTTTGAATTTCAGGAGGAATTTTGCTATCCGGTGGAATGCCTAGCTCTCACTGTGGAGGAAGTGATGCATATTCGTCAGGTCCTGGTGAAGGCAGAGCTGGAAAAATACCAACAGTATAAAGATGTCTACACCGCCCTGAAAAAAGGAAAGGTAGGGCTATTTCAAGTTGGTTGATAAGCAGGGTTAGAAGAATGGTCTGGTCTCCCAAGGGAGTGGTCTGCTGGCAGCCAGATGGTATAGGACTTGTAGGGGACTTTAGGAGGTAAGAGGCTTATTCTCTAATAATACACAATTCCTGTTCTGCCTTGTTTACAAAAAAAAAAAAAGTATTTTTGTTTCTCCCTGAGAAATCAAAAACTGGAAGATTTAAAACAACCATAGTAAATAAATGGCATACCTTCATAAAACCATGTCTGCATTTTAAAGGCTTGTAAAGAAACTATATCTGAGAAAGAAACTGTCTCAGAACCTTCTTCAGATTGATTCCATGATGGTGAGCCTCTGAGAGCTATGGAATATTACTACCTTTTAAAAGTGGAATTATAAGTAAATACAGAGTCAAATTATAATTATCACAGAGCCAAACTTGAAAACAGTTTCTGAATTCCCTTTTCCCTTCTGTCTGCTAACCTTCCCCATTATATAAATGTAAACTGTATTTAGACATGGAAATTAACTGCTGGCAATGCTTTTTTCTCCCTTTAAATTTGTATTTTTCTTTTTTTTTAGCTCTGCTTTTGTTGCCGAACCAGGAGATTTTCCTTCTTCACCTGGTCTTATACCTGTCAGTTCTGTAAGAGGTAAGGTTTTTTGTAATTGATGACCATAGTCAAAGAAATACCGATCGCATTCATAGTTGAATCATTTTCCTACACAGGAACAATATTAGAGATTGCCCAACCCATTATCAGATTGTGCCATGCTTAGGAGTTAATAATACTGATTTCTTCAAAAGAGTAGAGCAAACAGTTACTTGGAATAAAACCTGGAAAATGCTTCTCTGCATGTATTTCTTTTACATAACTAAGATCACTCTAATAATTATATGTCCAGTTGGAGCAGAAAAAAAGTAGATGTGATTGTCATGTGATCTCTGGATAGACAAGTAAGAAAAGCCCAGACAGATATAAGTTGATCCTTTTACAGGAAACAGTATAAGAGTTAAGGTTTACAGATTGTGTTCTTGGTGATCCACAGTCGTATCAAGTTGTTACATTCTGGTAGAAAAACCAGAGAGTTTTTGCAGTTTATTATAGAAATTCATAACCATGCAGCCATTGGCTTCTCTGACTTTGTAGTCCATCTATGGTATCATGCTGAGTAACCTTTCTGATTTTGTATATAGGCCGGTGTGTTCACAGTGTTGCAAAAAGGTAAGCTAAGCTTCGTGAAATTATAATTTGTGTTAATTTTCAGTAGTCTACCTCTTTAACAGTACTGCTCATTCTCGGTTTTATTTGGGTTAATAGATGCGGCTGCCCTCCAAACCATACTCCACTCTTCCCATCTTTTCATTGGGACCTTCTGCCTTGCAAAGAGGGGAAAGTTGCATGAGGCCAGAAAAGCCTGCCACTGGCCACCATCGGCCACTCCGGAGCATTGCCAGGTGAGCAAGGGGCCTGGGACCTCAGAGCATCCTCTGTAAAAGAAGAATGCTCCTTTTGAGGACTGCTGACGAGGTAGGGTTTGGGCTCAGCATGATTTGGGGTGGCTGGGTGGTTGGTTTTAAATATAGTTTTGACTTGCACCCAAGTATCCAAAACTTCCTAAAGGGAACATGGCCAGCTGCTTGAAGGATACTTGAATGTCATCATTTTTTTTCTACTTCAGAAATAATTACTTTTGTGTTCCTTTAAAAGTCTTTTTTTAATTTAATTTAATTTTACTATGTTATGTTAGTCACCATACAGTACATCATTAGTTTTTTTTCTTTAAAATTTTTATTGTTATGTTAATCACCATACATTACATCATTAGTTTTTGAGTACATTGTTAGTTTGTGATGTAGTGTTCCATGATTCATTGTTTGCATATAACACCCAGTGTTCCATGCAGTACGTGCCCTCTTTAATACCCATCACCAGGCTAACCCATCCCCCCACCGCCCTCCCCGCTAAAACCCTCAGTTTGTTTCTTGAAGTCCATAGTCTCTCATGGTTCATCTCCCCCTCCGATTCCACCCCTCTCCATTTTTCCCTTCCTTCTCCTATAATTTGACTCTGTATTTACTAATAATTCCACTTTTAAAAGGTAGTAATATTCCATAGCTCTCAGAGGCTCACCATCATGGAATCAATCAATCAATAGCATAGTCCTCCATGTTATTCCTTATGTTCCACAAATAAGTGAAACCCTATGATAATTGACTTTCTCTGCTTGACTTATTTCACTTAGCATAATCTCCTCCAGTCCCATCCATGTTAATGTAAAAGTTGGGTATTCATCCTTTCTGATGGCTGAGTAATATTCCATTGTATATATGGACCACATCTTCTTTATCCATTCATCTGTTGAAGGACATCTCGGCTCTTTCCACAGTTTGGCTATTGTGGACATTGCTGCTATGAACATCGGGGTACATATGGCCCTTCTTTTCACTACATCTGTGTCATTTTTAAAGCTCACCTTGTTTTCAGTGGAGTTGAAAATTTGCACGTAACAGTCTAATCTTTCTTCTTTAGTTTTGGAAGCAAATCTGTTTAGTTCTAGGTTTCCAATGGTCTGCCATCACTTTGGCTTATCTTCCTATTGTAAATATGGCAGAAATAAAGCTTTATGCCAAAAGCTTTATGGCAATTAAAAAAAAAAAGTTGCCTGAATATCAGTCCCTCTGCTTTTAATGCAGAGTAAGGTTACCATTGGTCCTTAAGGAAGGAAAGAAGGAGGTCAGGCCAACTTGGCTCACGCATTCACAGGGCCGAAAATGTCGGGGTTTTACACACCAGCTGCCCCCGGTCGGGGAGGGAGCCCGGCACTGGTGCTGGGGGCTGGGCAATGCTACTCCTGCACACCGTGGCTGTGGGCGGTGAGGCAAGGAAGCCGTGAGCCCCGCTGGTGACTTGTGCCCGGTACTGCGGCCTCCCAGCTGCCGACTCCACTCTGAGACATGGCCCGCTGTGCCGTGGTAGCCTCCGACTGTGGATCGTCACCTGTGAGCTCAAGGCTGTGGGGCATGTTGTTGTTCCTTTCTGTACCTACTCTAAACTTACGTTCCTGTTTGGTTTCATTAAAGTAGTCCATGAGTAGATGATTCCTAGTTATTTAAAAAAATTACCCAAAACATTTATTACGATGTTGATCTCATTAACTCCAGCTCTCTGGAATCCAAATAATTAGTCACCTACATAGAGAGAATTGTCAGGAGAGGGGAAGGTATATTTGATAAATGCAAAAATGCTAAGGAAGCTGGTCCGAAGATAACTTTTCAGGATTAAGACCAATTGACTTCAGTTTACTATAGTCTGCCCTCCTCTCTGCAGTTAACTCATGTTCACCAACTCTGACGCAGGGTCACTGGAGAAAGAACTTGAAGTCCCTTCTGAATTATCGATAGGACGTTAGCAACATGTACTTTGATTTGTTTTTGTTGTTAAAGTCTACTCTAGATCATGTATGGTATTCAGGTGAATAAATATGCTTTTTTTTCCCAAAAATTCTGGAAAGGACACTAAGAGTTTTCAGATTATTATTTCATTTTTTCTTCCATATTACTATTTCTTACTAAAACATGTTTCCTGGTGTCTTTTTTTAAAAAATATTTTGAATTTTATTTCCAATTAGAAATTCTTCCTTCCTATGGAAGAACATGAGGTGACTCGCCCATTCCATAATGTTTTGGCAACAGATTGACTTTTTCTGCGTGTATTTTCTTAGTATTGCAGTAGAACTGTAAGTAACAATATTCTAAACATTTTGTTTTGTTCCAGGTTCTCCAAATCTAAGTCTGTGGACAAATCCGATGAAGAACTACAGTTTCCCAAAGAGCTGATGGAGGACTGGAGTACTATGGAGGTGTGTGTAGACTGCAAAAAGTTTATTTCGGAAATCATCAGTTCGAGCCGGCGCAGCCTGGTGTTGGCTAACAAAAGAGCCCGATTAAAAAGGAAAACACAGTCTTTCTACGTGTCCTCCCCAGGCGCCTCGGAATACTGCCCTTCAGAGAGGACTATCAATGAAATCTGAGCCCGTGCCTTTCAGTTGCTTTGTGTTCAGAGTCGGCACTAGCGCGGGAGAACACTGAGCTGGGCTGTCTCTCCTTGCCGTGGTCTTAGTTAATAGGCTTGAATTTGCATTAGATCAGGTTTTTGCCGCATCACGTTGTTCCACAGACTGAATGCTTTGTTCATCTCGATTAATGGTACGTGACAGGTCAGCCAGTTGCTCGTCTGCACCAAGAGAGAACAGTAGTTTGAAACTTGCTTGTGTGTGTGTGTGTGTGTGTGTGTGTGTGGAGTTGGAGGCCAGAGACTTTTTCCTTAGTTCAGTTCCTTACTGTTCCTAAGATCATTTCCTGACTAAGGCAAAAAGCTTCTCGTGTGAGAAATCGGCCTCACAACGGTGTCGATGTTCGCACAGTTCTAAGCAGTAAGTCATATTGGCACCTCCACCCGACAGTGTTCCTATCTAATGGACATAGTGGCCGGGCTCTGCCACATACCAGGTCCCCGGGGTCGCCGGGCCAGGCTGTGTATCCGCTCATGGCACAAAACCTGGAAGGATTTGCTCCTATCAAACTGATTTTAAATTGTTGTTGCTCTGAGCAGGGACTTCATGCCTGCATTCTAGTGCAGAACATCTGGGTGATCTGTACACCCCAGTGGGGGACCATTTCCTCTGAGCTGCTGTGTTTCCCCCGGGGCCACGGATCAGTGTCTCCTGAGTGGGTGACATTCACTATCTTGAATGTATTATGGTTAATTGTAGTTTTGTAACAGAGGTCTAAGATTAAAGTTTTGTGGGAGTTTCAGGACAAAAGAAGGCTAAAAGTTTGTCAAGAAGTCGAGTGTATTTTGGTTAACTGTGAGAAGGGTTGTGACAGCGTAGCGTGCCGGCCGTTGCCACACTTCGGGGAATGAGCTGGAGCTCATCCGTTTTCAACTACATTTTCCATAACTTTATAGTCTTAGCCATCACAACTAAATTAAGCCACAATTTGGTACCTAAGGTCTCAAACTGAAATTTATTTATTTTTATAAATGAATTTTAAGGGGAAAAAAAACATTGTCTAGTTCTTTTAAAATTACAAGAAAATTAACCTGCTGATTGACTTTTTGGATGCTTTTTGCACAAGTTTTCCTTGCAAACAACTGGAGTGAGTAGGGTGGGTTTTTGATGGAGGCAGGTTGGAGGGTAGCAGTGTACACTTGAAATTTCTCAGCTTGCTTGTCCCAGGCTAGGAGCTGTCCTCTATTATTTTAGTTATGCTTAGAAATGACCAACCAATCAAATTGCCATTGATGTTTGGAAAATCAGTTAATGCACATGCACAAGAATTTCCTAAAAGCTATAGGACACATCTGTAGTGAGCACTGTAACAGCACCATTTAATAAAAGGCATGGCAGTCACATTTCATTCCACATCCAAGCATAGTTAACATTTCTATATTAGATTAACAGTAATACCTCACAACTGCTCTGGTAGTAGTTTTTAATGGATTGAAATTTACAATTTAGTAAATGGCTTAAAATTACTTATACTTATGAAATAAACTTTACCGATTGACTAAAATAATGCATGTTAACAGTTCGTCTGTATTTGCATGTAAACGTGGGCCACCAGAGAACCCTTCTTCATTTTGCACATGTTTAAATTATTTTAAAGACTCTCGTGTAAGAGATTTAAACATTATATGGGGTGAATCTCATTTATAAAATTTTCCAAGGGACTATTTGGACTCTATACCCCAGATGGTTTGGTGGAAGCCACACACCCTTTGAGGGCCCAAGGTTTGGGCCTTGAAATGACTCCCGGGAGAGGGAATGATATTTGTGTAGGTATATAGACATGACCCACAATAGTATGCTTTTTAAAATAATGACTAGTGTCTGCTGTTACTGAAACATAAGAAACTAAGCCCCTAAAATTAGAGTTTCATTCACATTCACAAGACAGATATCTAGCCCATCTCAATCTTTGGCTTCACTCCTTCAGGTTTATGATGCTGTCTAGGCTGATTAGGGTATTATGAACACTCCTACCAGAGCATTAGAATGTGAATCCTTCAGCAGCATTAACGAGGTTTGTCAAGTGGGTGGGAGGTCTACATGGGACAGTTCACAGTGTGAGAAGAAGACACGTGACACAGTTAAAAGTGTAGAAATCGAATTAGCATCACTTTTTATTGCCAAAACAATTTCTTACAGTTTCTCCCATATCCATGACATGTACCCAACACCTCGACTAAATTAGGTAATTCCCAGAGAGTAACTCACTAACAGCTTATGGAGCGTGGTTTTACCCTTGTTAACCTTAGTCTGAACTTAGGCCTGTCTTCTTCTTAACTACTGAAATGACATGACTTCACAGTATTCCTTTTTTTTCCTGGTTTCTGGCTATTCAGCATTACACATGATCCAACAACAAACTGGCTAGCTGGTCAGAAGGAGATGTGTCTGAGAGCTTGCGTGCACACCTAAGCAGAGCCCTTGGCGCATCCTCCAGCACCTGCGCCTTTTGTCCCAGACTTCATGAGCTTGCCCTGCTGGGAGAGCAGTCCCTCCCCATGGCTTACCTTTCTACCAGTGTCAGAGTAGATAAGAATGCTTGTAAATACTGTAATATATTTATTAATATTTGAAAGACATTCATTCAGTGGACAATGGGAATTAACTCTCCCAGGACAAGTAAAAATGAAATAATTGATATGTACATTGACTTAACACTCTTACTAGATTTCAAGTCTTAAGCCTTTCAAATTAAACCAAAAGGTTGTTATGTAGGAGTTTTAAAAATGATCTTACGTTTGAAGAGATGATGTGATTAGCACCGTGAACTCATACCATGAATTTTTTAAGGCTTTTATTTTTCTAACTGTATTAATAAATATAGCAGTTGGATTTTTGGGGTCACATAGGAGACGTGAAAGTTTTAAATTATGTTGCTATTTGCTAAAGCAAAATGGCAGAAAATTTTGTTCATGCCAAACTGTTCGAAGAACCATGGAGAAATGTGTACACTGACTGGACTTTGACCTGGCTTCCTGTGTTTATGAAAGTCAAGGTATCGCTGGCATTCAGGGTGACTTGACGGTACTAAACGTTTTCCATTCAAGTCTTTTATTTTAAAATTTAGGGAAAAATAAAATGGCTTTCCATCATAACTTCTGTGTGGAGTTCCTATTGTAAAATGGTGATGTCTTTTGGTAACTAGCCGTCAGAAGCCACCTAGGTTAGGAAGGCAAGAGACTTGCATCATCAGAAGTTACGATTGGGTTGAGATCGACAATCTGACAAGGACCACACTAGAAAAATTTTAAAAAGGGGCACCTGGTGGCTCACTCAGTTAAGTGTCCGACTCGGGTTCAGCTCAGGTCATGAATCTCAGGGTCGTAGGATCAAGCCCCACATCAGTGGGGAGTCTGCTGGAGATTCCCTCCCTCTGTCTCCCTCTGCCCCTCCCCCAGCTTGTGCTCTCTCTCTTTAAATAATAAATCTTTTTTAAAAAGGTAAAGAAAAACTTTCATTTATAACAAAAAAAAATTTTTAATGGGGCCACTGACGTAACTCTGCTGTGTTACCAAGACATAACTTCCTCTCTTACCCTCAACAGTATAGGAGATTAAAATTCTGTAAATAGTGTATAATGTTTCATCATATAAGAAGTCACATGAGTGGAGACAAATTATGTTAGAAAAATAAAGCTTTTATGTATTTTTTTCTAAACAGAATTCCTCAAGGGATATATTCCTAAAATGTCCCATAAAAGAATTTCCTATTGTAGCACATAAACTGCTTGAGGAGAAAATTAGATAAACCCATAGTGAGCTTAGGGAAGTTCTTATGTTCCTATTAACTAAATATGGCATCATTTAAGGTATTTATGTATCATAAATATTACCTGATACTGAGTTTGATTCTCATTTACACAAGCTATCCCCTAATTTGTCGGGCATATTTGAGGATCTCCTTGCACTGAAGCTTCCCTGAGAGGTATCTATAACAAGACATTTGTGTGTGTGTCCAGCTCATGATCCAGTGTTCACTGACTTGCTCAGTCCCAGTCAGAGTCCTTGCCTTGTGCCTCCTGGATGCCCGAGGTACAGAAAACTTGGATACCACAAAGAGGAAAGCTTTGGGTAACCTTTCTAACTGTATGTCTTTTTCCTTCCCAGCTGCAGTGCAGGAAGGTGAAAATCTAGCATTTCATAGAACTGTGCTTGCTTATTTGCGCATATGATGTGTTTAGAGACTCTGGTTCTCGTCTATGTGCAGAATGTGCAGACACACACACACACACACACAGATTCATTATAATGTTCATACGGGATATGCTCCTACTCCCATGTCAGCCAAAGGCCCATGTCAAAAAACCTCCTTTTATCCACTCAAAAAGTTGAGGAGCTAAGAACCTACTTAATATAAAACTCTGCCTACAAAATTAAATGTTCAGCTGCAATTACCTGGCAGACTGAATTTGTACTGTTATTCTGGTGCATTCCATTAAAATGTACATGATGGATAGCGTATGTATTTAGACTAGATCTTACTATGCAAAAATTTCTGCAGCTCTCTTTCTGCTGGCAGCAAAATCCGAGCCACTGTGGCATTATTGAAGCAGTGGAAATAAAAGAGCTTCAGAACGAACAAGACAAGGCTCTTGAAAAGGACATCAAAAGTTCCTTTACATCCTGCAGCTTAAGAACTGAAGAATCCTCTGGATGTTTAAACTTAACGCCATGTTCAGCACAACTCAGTGCTCAGGTTTCTTTTGCTGCCCAGAGGGCCTGACCCCGTGGGTCCTGCCCTAGGGATGCTCTCACAAGCTGCCCTAATGAATCTCCTCATCTATGGATTGAAAAAAAGGGGGAACTCCTTTGTCTTGGGTGTGGCTGGCAAGGAGGGACAACCTTGAGCAAGCTTGCTCACTTAAAGTTTGACCTTCTATATATTCTTTGCTTTGGTTATTCCCTTGTGACTGCAGAATTGTCAGTCCCATTCCCTAGGGTGACACAGCAGAGGATGTCACATCCCAACTCCAGGCAGGAGCAGCAGTGTTGGGAAGAGTGGAAATACCAGAGATGAATGAGGATTCCTGTAGAGCTACCCTGAATGTCAAGTTCCTAAGCAAGCATGGTGTGAAAGCTGCAGGGAAGCATGTGGGAGAACGAAGGCTGTGCACAGGTAAATCCGAACAATGTAGCTGTGTGAGAGCTTATAGAGCCCAAGGTGTAAACAAGAGACAGAATCACTTCTACTTTTAAAGGGAAGAAATTATGATCTTCGACATCCCAAAGAGAAAAGCCTGAGAAGATTCCAGCTTGCCCACCAAGGCAGGGGATGTGACTTGAGATAACAAGCCCGGAGTCATCCTAGCACACTCCCAAAGTCATTTCAGAAGTCAGATTCACAGAATATAAACCTGGACTGGCACTCCAGCCCTCAAGTGACTCCTATGACAGCCTGAAATAGTCCCCCAGGTGGAGCCAGTGGTAGACACACCTCATAGCAAGAACTGGACCTTTCTCTGGCCCAACCCTAGCAAAAAGGATTTTTCAGGAACCATGAGCCTTCGTTCTGATGTCTGAAACAAACTAGTCTGTAGTCAGCGAAGCTGATTGTTTCAGCAGTACCGGGTTTCAAGTATCTGAAATGGTTCTTACTTAACTATGCTCCAGACAGCAGAACAGCTCTCAGACGCTGAAAAAGTTCCTTAACATTTCTGGATTTCAGTTTCTTCCATTTTAAAGCAAGAGTGTTGGATGAGGTGATCTCTAAGGTCACTTTTTAACCAGGAAGAAGCATCAACACACTGGATCGAACAGCCAGTACTACATAGGTAACAACCAGTGAATAGTTGAGAGCCTGAGCCAGTCATAACAAGAAATTGAGAAAAATCTTTGTGCATCCAAGCCAGCCCTTTCATTAAAGTGAAGTGTGAAATGACTAGTACTTTCCAGACAATATTTGTGTTGATGACAAACCTGATTATGTGTATTAGACAAACACAAGAAAAAGTGTAAAACGTGCTGCATCTATTTGAAACTTGGGGAGGCAAAGACAAAAATTCAGCTTTACTAATTGCTATAAAGAATCCGAGTCCTTGTGTGTCAGTCATACCTCATTGTAAAAAAAAAAAAAAAAATCCTGAGTAGATCTCCCAAATTTAACAAGAAAAATTTCAGAAAGATGAGTTGATATATATTAAAAACAGGCACAAAAACCCCAGCATTTTACATCAACAACATGTGGTTACTGATGGCTCATCTCCCAACGCTATGCAATGGGAAGACCTTGTCAGACCTGGTAAGTCTTTGATCCCACAGTGTGATGTGTGTTCCTGTCAGATGTAAAGAGAAGCAGGTAGCTGTAGGGGCAACTACGTGTAAAAACTATCTTCATTGCATTTAAAGGAAGCAAACGATCAGGAACTCTTGTTATCCAGCTTGGTCAAAGAACCAGTTACCATGGCTACAGGGAATCCCCAATATATACACCTCCCAGTGTAGTAATGGGACCCCCCAGGCAGAAGCTTGTCTCTTTGGCCCTCTCAGTGCTGTAGACCCCATGACTGCCTGGCTCTCTTCTCCACCAAATTTGATCTCTACTAGTGACTTTCAGAGCTCAAAGTGATCCCAAGAAGGCGTTCGGTCCTCGCTCCAGCAAATGGCATAAGCTCTGTTTAAACATGTCCAGGACCGGGGGCGGGGGGAGGGGCGCCTGGGTGGCTCAGTCGTTAGGCGTCTGCCTTCGGCTCAGGTCATGATCCCAGGGTCCTGGGATTGAGCCCCGCATCAGGCTCCCAGCTTGGCAGAAAGCCTGCTTCTCCCTCTCCCACTCCCCCTGCTTGTGTTCCTGCTCTCGCTCTCTCTGTGAAATAAATAAAATCTTTAAAAAAAAAAAAAAAACATGTCCAGGACCGGGGAGACACTTATTTCTGCAAAGTTCTATCTTTGAACAATTCTAATAGTTGGGAAGTTCAGCCATCATGTAATTTAGTCCTATTGTTTATCCCTTGGTTCTGTCTCATGTGGCTCTACAGAATGTGCCTACTCTCCCAATTGGCTGCCTTAAATAGCCTAGTTCTCCTGTCTCCCTGCAACACTTCCTACTTCTCCCTCCTCCCTTCTGCATTTTTTTCTCCATTGCACTTAGCACCTAACACCCTACTAAATTGTTCCAGGAAGACAAGGATCTCTGTCAGATTTCTTCACTGCCGTATCCCCAGTTTCTGGGAAAATATTTGGCATGTAACAGGTGCTCAATAAATGTTTGTGGAGTGAATTAATGAATGAATGAGCAGGTTCAATATGGAAATGAGAATAAACGATGTATGGTGATTGACATAATAAAATTAAAAAATACAAAGATGGAACCATCAAGATGTCTTCAAAACACTTGTAGTTGTTTTTTGTTGTTGTTAAGATTTTATTTATTTATTTGACAGAGAGAGACGCAGCGAGAGAGGGAACACAAGCAGGGGGAGTGGGAGAGGGAGGAAGCAGGCTTCCCGCTGAGCAGGGAGCCTGATGAGGGGCTCGATCCCAGGACCCTGGGATCACGACCCAAGCCGAAGGCAGACGCTTAACCACTAAGCCACCCAGGTGCCCCAAAAAACACTTGTAGTTTTAATCTGTGCTCTTTAACAGGTAACTGCCATGTGCAGCCCCTGTGTCTTTCCTCTAAGTCAGTAAGTCATTACAGTCCTAAAGTAGCTAATTAGAATAGAGAAACTTGTCACTAGCTCATACCATTAACATAGTTGACTTGGAGCTCCAGAAACCCTATGCGCCAGCCTCGCTTTTTCTATCCGACTCTGATAAATGGCACGCCCCACACATTCCTCTCTGGGCCCTCTTCTGCTTGCAGAGCTCCTGGGTGGAGTCACCGTGCACAGCCCTGCCTCCCCAACCAGCTTTTTCCCATTAACAAATTGATGTGCAGGGGCGCCTGGGTGGCTCAGCTGGTTAAGCGACTGCCTTCGGCTCAGGTCATGATCCTGGAGTCCTGGGATCGAGTCCCGCATCGGGCTCCCTGCTCAGCAGGGAGTCTGCTTCTCCCTCTGACCCTCTTCCCTCTTGTGCTCTCTGTCTCTCATTCTCTCTCTCTCTCTCTCTCAAATAAATGAATAAAATCTTTAAAAAAAAACAAATTGATGTGCAGATATGCAGAGACCCTGGAGACCTATAATTGAAGCTGCTACATAAATGCAAAGGGTATATTTATCAGTACTGAGTTTGTGCTCATTAACTTTTTATCACTTGCCTCTTTCACATTATGGGAGTTAACTCTTACTAGTAATCGTAACATTTGATTAAACTTCATGTGCCAACTAGACTGAAATTTTCAAACTATTCAATTACAGGGGCACCTGGGTGGCTCAAGCTAGTTAAGCGTCTGCCTTCGGCTCGGGTCATGATCCCAGGGTCCTGAGATCGAGCCCCACATCGGGCTCCCTGCTCCGAGGGGGGGCCTGCTCTCCCTCTCCCCCTGCCTGCCCCTACCCCTGCTTGTGTTTCTTTAATAAATAAGTAAAATCTTTTTAAAAAATACTAAACTACAGTTGCCCCTTGAATAATATGGGTTTGAACTGTGTGGGTCCTCTTACTGCAGATTTTTTTTTTCTTAATAAATACAGTAGAGTACTTTAAGTGTATTTTCTCTTATGCTTTTCTGAGTATTTTCTTTAGCCTACTATATTGTGAGAATACAGTATAGGATATGTATACAAAATATGTGTTAATTGACTATGTTGTTGGTAAGGCTTCCAATCAATAGGCTATTAGTAGTAGTTAAGTTTGGGGGGAGTCAAAAGTTATATGGGGCTTTTTGACTGGGGGTGGGCATCAGTGCCCCTAACTCGTGCATTGTTGAAGGGCCAACTGTATTTTCAATTTGTCACAGTAAAACAATTTGGTCATTAAAGGGGTATAAGGAAAGCTATGGAGATAAGCATTATGATAGTAAATATTCTGTGCTGTGTTACTATTAATACATAATTTTTAAAATATTTTGATTTTCAGTAGCTACTAATGAACTACCAGTGATTGAGTACATACCCTATATCAGATATAATATCTCCCTTAATACTCAGCTCTGAAGTAGGCGTTGTTACCATCCTCTCTCACAGATGCGAAACAGGAATAACAAGCTGTCATTTGCCCAAGGTCAGAGCAGCCCAGCATCGGGCCTGAGGCCATCTCCAATTCCAAAGCTGGGCTCATTGCCCTGCTGTGTTTCCTATTAGCTGCTAGGGTTCTGAATCCAGTTCCCGCACCACTGAAGCACTTATGGATGCCCAGAATTGTGTGTGCGAAGCAGAGTGTCTGCTCTTGGCTCCTGAGGAACTGTAAACTGGTTGGCCAAATATGTGAACAGATTTAAAAAAAATAGTCCTGGGGGAGCATAAACGTCTAGGAATAGATAGTAAGCTGTGAGCTGGTATCAGTCAAGGACACGTTCATGGAAGCAGGTGTTCAAGTGGGTTTAGAGGAGGGGGAAGACCCAGTATTCCCCACAGTGCAACCTGTTGCCCACCGGCATCCGAGTCATCTGGGCCAATGCCTAGGCCTGGTTGTGACTTTTTCCAAAAAGGAATGAGAAACCTCTGTAACTTTTTATTCAGGGAAAGTTATAATGAGATTATTCTGGAATGATTTGTCAACAAGAAGTGGAACCGAATGAAAGTGGTTGTACAAATTTAATATAAAATGAAATATTAGTTATCTCTTGCTACATAACAAACTACCCCAAGACACTGTGGCTTGAAACAAGAAACATTTATTATCTCACAAGCTTCCGTGGGCCAGAAAATCAGGAGCAGTTTTAGCCAGGTGGTCCTGGCCTAGCATCCTATGAGGTTGCAGTCAAGATGTCAGCTGTGCCCGTCGTTAGCTCAAGGCTTCCTTGGGGCTAGAAGATCCGCTTCCAAGAAGGCTCCTTCTCACAGCTCCTAACCACATGGATCTCCCTGTCGGGCTCCCCTGGTCATTCATGACCTGGCAGCTGGCTTACCCCAGAGCAGGTGATGCACGAGCGAGCAAGGTACAAGTCACAGTGTCTCCTATGGCCTGGCCTGGGAAGTCATGGAGCATCGCGGAATATTCTGCAGCATCCCACCAGTCACATACTGCTCGGTGTGGGAGGAGACCACGTGGGACGTGGCCAGCCCTCCTGATGGGCATAAGGTGATAAGCACCTAAAGCAGACTGCGCCAGTGAAAATGAGAAGGCACAGAATTGCCCTGAGACCTTTTAAAGGAAGGTTTGGTTTCCAAATGGCTAGAGAGAGAAAGAGCAGGAGGAAGAAGTCTTAAATAACTGAGGTTTTGTATTTGGAAAATGGAAGTGCACTATTTAGCACTGGGGGAACAGAAAGCAGTTGGGTGAAAGGGAACAAACCTAGTTTTATTCATGCTCACTGAGAGATGCAGTGGAATCCCCAAGAAAGGGGTCAGCTTTACGGGCCAGAGAGTAAATAATAGGCATGGTTGCCTCATATGGTCTCTGCGGCATCCTCTTCTGTGTGTGTGTGTGTGTTGCGGGGGCGGGGGGGGGTTACTTACAACCCTTTAAAAATGCAAAAACCGTCCTTAGCTCATAGGCTATAGTCTGCCAAGCCCTGCCCTAAGCAAGCTGTCTTGTAATAGTGGAAGACAAGCATATAGCATGATGAGCAGTCAAGGCCAGAAATCCAAATCAGTCCCAAGTTAGGACTCATGAATGTCCTCCCACTTGCCTCTTTTACCACTGACAGTTAACTCTTCTCAGTGATTATAAAAGTGAAAATACATGCATGACAAAAAAAGTATGTTCCATCAATGAAGCCCAGTGTTCCCAATTCCAGCCGCGCACAGTGGTGCCCCCCACGGGACTCTGCGGCCCAACGGGTGGGCCAGCACCGGCAGTTAGCAGCACCATGGGCCAACGTGCCACCAGGCTGCACTGAGGTGCTGCCCATCCGCTCCCTGTTTCCATCCTCTGAGGTAGTATCAGTGTCTGCATTTTCTGATGAGGAAACTGAAGCTCGGTGGTCACACACTGGTCCAGATGTACCCCCGCATAGCTATAATCCGACAGCTGGCATGCAAAGGGTACCCTCCCCAGCTGCCAAGTCACCCAAATAAATCACCCCGCTGCTTCTTTGGATCCTGAACTGTAACAGAACCTATGAGCACCTGTTCTGAATATATCGGGCTTCACTAAGGCTCAGCCATAAGGAGAGATCTGCTAGGGAAGACTCTTCAGGGGAAAAAGATGAAGTTCACAACAGAGACACCCAGCAATTAACTCCTATATCAAAGTATGCCTAACCCTTCCTTAATGTGAGGGCAGAAATGCTGGAGGCAGAGTCATCTACTCTTTAGAAGCCAAAAAACCACAGGCTCAAATCAGATACAGTTTTAATAGTTGGATCTAACACCAAATGGGTGGAACAGTCTTCAAAGAATACGTAGTACAACCACTTTTCCTACAAAAAAGGGAAACAAACTTTGTTTCCAGAGAGCACCTGGCTCTGCTTCTAGAAGAACCTTCTGGAAGCAGCTACTTAACCAGAAGGTGGGTACCACGCAAAGACCATAGGATGGCCTGTTGTGCTCACACCGCTTTAGAAAGCCCAACTTCCCAGAGGAAGCAGCATCCCAGTAACTTCTGGTGTAGCTGAAGAGTGGTCACAGTAACTAATGTATTTAACTTTTATTCCTACCAAACTCAAGGGCCACAATAACAAGGATGCAACACTGGAAACGAAGGAAAGGCAGCAGGATTCTGGATTTATTTCTATACTTTGGGCAAGAAAATAAAGCAAGTAATATGACATTATCAAAATAACTAGTTTCTCCTGATAGTCCTTTCTCTTCTAAAAACTAAACTGGTTGGTTTAGTTAAAACATAAGGAAAAAGGTATCCTATTTCATGTTCAGAAACTAAAATGAAATAGGGATGCTTTATGTTATTTGCTTTATGCATATAATTAAAAACCCATATCCTAAGTTAAATCTAAGTTCTGTGGTCAGTGGAAGATAAAATCTGGAAAGTCAGCATGCATGCAGAACACTGTTCCATTTGTGGAATGTCACCAAACGTCAGCAGGGGCCCGTCAGCACCGAGCACAGCGCAGAGGCCCCCAGCTGGCGCGGTGGGGGGCGGGCCTCCCGTAATCTCCTGGGGTTGTGATCACAGAAAACTTAGGATCAAAACCCACGAGAAACTTCTATGTGAACGCTGGGAGAAAGCCATTCCCTTTTACACTCTGATATTTTTGGCTTCTGGGGAAGGGATATTAGAGATTTAACTTGTTTATTAAACAAAACTTTCCATTAAAAAAAAAAGTAAAGATAAAGGTGAAGGTAAGCTATAGGCCAAGATGTGGCAAATTCACTTCCTCCCCCAGAGTCCCTTTCCTAAATGTCTCTAGGCATGCACTAATCACGAATGCTCCCTCCGACAGACAAGCGTGGGCGAGCGCGCGCAGTCCCCTGCAGGGGGCCGGCAGGGGGTGGGGGGTGATCGCCTGCCACCTTCGCTGGACCTGCGACTCCGGGTCCAGACGCTGCGGGGGGGGGGGGGGGCGGCTTCACGCTCTGGTGCAGGCGGGGGCTGCCAGGCCCTCCAACTCCGTGTTAAGTCGGCCGATCACCCACTCCAAGGCCTCGCGACCCTGCAGAGAGAAGAGCACTGAGGAACCCCCTGGGGGTGCGCACACCTGCCCGGTGACATGCAGACCACCGCAGTTCGGGGTCCCAGCCCGCTTCTGTTCTAAAGCTTCTACCAGAGGGCACCCCCTTCAAGTGCTGGGGGTACCTACTGAACATCAACATAACAGCAGTGTCCATAGATTGATTATTGTGAAGCAATACTGTATGATTAAAGTTGACCTTTTGCATATTTTCCAAACTCAAAAGCGAGGTTTAATTTCACATGGCTCTGCCACCCAGCTTCCATGATACGGTATCCATACAGCATTTGTGCTTGGGCTGGGGGCGAATTCCAAACAGAGCTGCACAAATACTGAATCCATTCCCAGACCAAAATGAAAGTTACACAGTTCAACTATTTCATACTCAAGAAATTTTGAAAATAACCACTATCACTTTCTTAATAACTACCTTAACATTTTTTTATTTATAATGGAAAGCAAAGGAGAATTAAAAACCCAGCACGTGCCTATGCTTATTTTTACCCCACTTTCAACCCACCAAAAATTGGAAGTGGCTAAGTAACTGACATATACATACCCTTGCCCTAAAAATGCAGCCTTCCTTGGAAACTACACTGGGGTCCCCTGCACACTCTAGCCATTTAGAGGAGTCAAGACAATCTACCTTTCCTGATACTCTTATCCCTGCTTGACAGTGTGGTTTCCCAAGTCACAAATTTCCATGTTCCCCTCTAGAACAGAACCCCTTCCATGACAATTTTAAACCATTACCTCTGCGAGGCTATATAGTTACCCTCCATGGAACAGAGTTACCTACTAGTGCAACAAGAGGCTGTCACGAGAGAAAGGGTTCAGTGTCTCGGCTGATACTGGCTCATGGGGGCAGAGTAGAGTTTGCAGCAAAGTGACAGATGTTCTGCCCTGCACCCACTACCTTTGCAAATCTGGGGTTTATCTGCAAGGAGCCCTCAAATCCTTCAGGAATTAAGACTTCAGTACTACACAGCTAAATCTCAAGAGGAAAATTTTTAAGACAATGTTGCTTAAAAATAGAAAAAAGACAGGCACAAAACAGTATATACAGTATGGTTCCGTCTGTGTTTAATAAAAGAAAGAAAAGAGAAAAAACCATACATAACTTGCATTTGCATAAAACACCTCTGGAAGCCTTTGTAAAATCGGGAGTTAACTGGCAGAGGCCAGGTTCTCCTCCTCTCAAGGGGAGGTTTTACTCTTCAACAGAGAGTCCTGTGTTGTTGGTTGGTTGGTTGGTTTTTTACCATAAAAATGGACTGCTTTCATGTATTTTTTGAAAGAATATTGTTTATAAAAGCCAACAGAACTTTGATTTCCAAGATGGTGGGAAAAAAACCTTTGGCCCTTTGTCCACAAAACTATCAGGAATACAACAGAAACACAACTGAGAACCCACGGAGTCAGCATCCTCACTGGCCACCACAAGAAGGTGGAAAGCCGAGACGTGGGCTGTGAGGCAGTGGAAGGGGTCTGACACGAGCCATTCAGAGCCTGGGGGTGTCCAGAGAGAGGGGACACATGGGACCGCAGGAGAACCTGGCTCTTAGACCCTTACTGCTCCCCTCCGCCCCCCCCCCCCCACAGAGGTTGAGGAGTCTTGTTGGGAAAAATGGAACCACTCCAGAGAAAAGGTCATTGGCTGTCAAGGAAAAAGCCAAGGACAGCCTCCAGTGTCACCCTGCAGTGACCCCTAGCCATCATCGGCCAGGAGCCTCACTCCCCATCTGCACCTCGGCTCGTGTCAGGTATGTTAGGATGAAAGACAGCTGGGGCAGTCTCCCGTGCGAAGGGGCACAGAGGAGACACAGAGATGCAGCAGAAAGCTTCACTTCATATCTACTTCTGCAGAGAGAGGAGGGAAGACACTACATTTGGGAAGCAAGAACAGGATGCCATAAGGAAAGGAAGGTTAAGAAATTAAAAATACAATTTGCCCAAATAAAAATGAGTGAAGTCATTGGAAGATAAAGTCCAGGAAATCTCCCAAAAGGTAGAACACAGACGAGAGAAAATATAAGAAAATTACAAGATCAATCTAGGAAGCTAACATCTGACTAAGAGGACTTCCAGAAAAGAAGAGAGAATAGTGGGGAAATCATCAAAGAAATCATTACCAGAACCAAAGGGACCACCCCAGTTCCCGACACGAGTTGTGGGGTTTTGGGTTTTTATGTATGCATGATAAATGTATGTATGTATTTGTTTACAGCTATATACTTATATTTTCCTTTTTTTTAATCAAATGAAATTCACATAAGTTAACCATTTTCAAGTATACAACTCAACGGTATTTAGTGTATTCACAGTGTTGTGCAACCATTACCTCCAAAACATTTTCATCACCCCAAAAGGAAATCTCAAACGCTTAAAGCAGATTCTCCCCCATTCATCCCTCCTCTCTCCTCTTGGCAACAACCAGTCTGCTTTCCATCTTATATGGATTGTCCATTATAGATACTGCTTATACATGGAATCGTACAGTATGTGGCCTTTTTTGTGTCTGGCTTCTTTTATTTTGCATAATGTTTTAGAGATTCATCCATGTTGTAATGTGAATCTGTGCTTCATTACTTTTTATAGCCGAATAATATTCCAGTGTATATTTGGACCACTGTTTGTTGATCATTTATCAGCTGAAGGACATTTGAGTTTCTACCTTTGGCATTTGTGAGTAGTGCTACTGTGAACAGTCGTGTCCAAGTATTTGTGTACTTGTTTTCAATACTTTTGGGTATATAAGTAGGGGTGGAGTTGCTATCATTTTACATTTGCACCAATATGAACAAAGGTTCCAATTTCTCCACATCTTTGCCAATGCTTATTTTCCATTTAGTTGATTATAGCCATCCGAGTGCTTGTGAGTGGTTTCTGTAGGTTCGATTTACATTTCCCTAGTGAATAATGCTGTTGAGCATTTTTTCTTGTGCTTATTGTCCACTTGTATATCTTCTTTGGAGAAATGTCTATTCAGATTCTTTGCCCACTTTTTAAAAAATTTATTTATCTATTTTGGAAAGAGAGCACAAGTGGGAGGGGCAGAAGAGAATGTCAAACAGACTCCACACTAAGTAGGGGGCCCGATGCCGGCTAGATCCCAGGACCCAAAGATCACAACCCCAGCGGAAATCAAAAGTCAGATGCTTAACCAACTGTGCCACCCAGGCGTCCCTGCCCATTTTTAAATTGAGTTGTCTTTTTGTTGTTGAGTTGTAAGAGTTTTTCATATATATTCTGGATAATATCAGAATATGATTTGCAATTTTTTCTTCCATTCTGTAGCTTGTCTTTCCACTTTCTTGATAGTGTCCTTTGATGCACAAAAGTTTTTAATTTTGATGAAGACAAATTTATCTATTTTCTCTTTTGTTGTTCATGCTTTTGTTGTCATATCTAAGAATCCATTGCCAAATCCAAGATCATGAATATACACCCTTATGTTTTCTTCTAAGAGTTGTATAGTTTTTGTTCTTGTGTGTAGGTCTTTGATCCATTTTGAGTTGGTTTTTGTATATGGTGTGAGGTAATGGTCCAACTTCATTCTCTTATATGTAGATATCCAGTTGTCCCAATACCATTTATCGAAGAGACTATTCTTTCTTCATTGAATTGTTTTGGCACGCTTGTTGAATATCAATTGACCACAGATACATGGGTTTACTTCTGGACTCTCACTTTAATTCCATTGGCCTATCTGTCTGTATTTATGCTACATTGTTTTGATTATTGTTTTGATTATTGTAGCTTTTGTAAGAAGTTTTGAAATTGGGAAGTGTGAGTCCTCCAAATTTGTTCTTCCATTTCAATATTGTTTTGGCTATGCAGGATCCCTTGCAATTCCATTTGAATTTGAGGATGGGCTTTTCCATTTCTTAAAAAACAAAACAAAACTATAGGAGTTTTTATAAGAAATGCCTTGATTCTTTAGAACATTTTGGGTAGTATTGCCATCTTAACAATTATTAGTCTTCCAACCCATGAACAAGGGATGTCTTTCCATTCATTTATGTCTTTTTTCATTTCTTCCTTTTTTTAAAGATTTATTTATTTATTAGAGAGAGAGAGAGTATGCACGTAGGGGGAAGGGGGCAATTGGAGAGGGAGAGAGAGAATTCCAAGAAGACTCTCTGTTGAGCACAGAGCCTGACATAGGGCTCAACCTCATGATCCCAAGATCATGACCTGAGTCGAAATCAAGAGTCAGACACCCAACCAACAGAGCCACCCAGGTTTTTTCATTTCTTTCCTCAGTGTTTATAATTTTAAGTGTACAGTCCTTCACCTTCTTGTTTTATTTCTATGTATTTTATTCTTTTGGATGCAACTGTAAATTGGATAGTTTCCTTAATTTTCTTATCAGGTTGATCATGGCTAGTGTAAAGAAACACAACTGATTTTTATGTGTAGATCTTCTACACTTTAATTTTGCTAAATTCCTTTATTAACTCTCTTGTGGATTCTTTCTTCATTGGGTTTTCTATCTATAGGATCATGTCATCTGTGGATGTAGATAGTTTTACTTCTTCCTTTCCAGTTTGGATGCCTAATACTTCTTTTTGTTGTCTAACTGCTCTGGCTAGAACTTCTAGAACAATGTTCAATAGCAGTAATGACAGTGGACATCTTTGTCTTGTTCTTGATCTTAGGGGGAAAGATTTCAGTCTTTCATCATTGCATAGGACGTTGACTGTGGGTTTTTCAAAAATGCCCTTTATGATGTAGAGTAAGTACTTTCCTATACCTAGATTATTTCTAGAATCCTTGTATCTATTCCCAGAATAATGTTTTAATCATGAAAGTGTGTTGTTTTTTCAAATGCCTTTTCTGAGATGATCATGTGAGGTTTTTCCTTCTTAGTTCTATTAATGAGGTATATATCATTGTTTGATTTTTGTATGTTGAACCACCCTTCCGTTTCTGGTATAATCTTAGTCATGGTGTATAGCCTCTTAATATGCTATTAGATTCAGCTTGCTAGTATTTTGTTGAGGACTTTTGCATCAGTATTCATGAGGGATATTGGGCTGTAGATTTATTTTCTGGGGGTCCTTGCCTAACTTTGGTATCAAGGTAATATTGGTCTCACAGAATGAGTTAGGAAGTATTCTCTCCTCTTTTTGGAAGAATTTGCTCAGGACTTTTGTTAACTCTTTAATATTTGGTAGAATTCACCAGTAAAGCCATCTGGTCCTGGTCTTCTGTTGTTACTGGAGATTGTTTTGTTTTGTCCTTCATTTCTGGTTTTATTTATTTGTGTCCTCTTTTTTTTCTTGCTAAGATCTGGCTAAATGTTTATCAGGTTTTATTTATTTTTTTTAAATCTTTCCAAAGAACCAGCTCTGGTTTCACTGATCTGTTCTATTTTATTTTTAGGCTCTACTTCATTTATTTCTGCTGTAATCTTTATTATTTCCTTCCTTCCACTGACTTTGGGCTTTATTTGTTCTTTTACTATTTCCTTTAGGTGTAAAGTTAGGTTGTTTATTTGAGCTTTTTCTTGTTTCTTGAAGTAGGCCTGTATTGCTATACAATTCCTCTTAGAAGAGTTACCGTGTCCCTAAGATTTTGGACCACTATGCTTTCATTTTCATTTTTCTCCATGCATTTTTTTAATTCCTCTTTGATGCCTTGGTTGACCCATTCATTGTTTAGTAGCATGTTATTTATTCTTCATGTATTTGTGTTCTTTCCAGTTTTTTCTTGTGATTTCTAGTTTCATACCATTGTGGTTGGAAAAGATGCATGACATTTTTGAATTTATTGAATTTTTTAATTTCTTGAGATTTGTGTGTGTGTGGCCTAACATGATTTATTCTGGAGAATATTCCATGTGTACTTGAAAAGAATGTGCATTGTGTTTTCAGATGGAATGTTCTGCATACACCTATTAGCTCCATCTTGTCTAATATGTTGCTGTTTCCTTGTTGATTTTCTGTCTGGGTGATCTATCCATTGATGTAAGTGGGGTGTTAAAGTCCCATACCATTATTGTATTACTGTCAGTTTCTTCTTTTATGTATTTAAGTGCTCCTATGTTGGATGCATATTTTACAATTGTTATATCCTCTTGTTGGATTGATCTTTTTATCACTATGAAATGTCCTTCATTGTCTTTTGTTACAGTCTTTATTTTACAGTCTATTTTGTCCAATATAAGTATTGCTACTGCAGCCTTCTTTTTGCTTCCATTTGCATGGTAAATGTTTTTCCATCACTTTACTTTCAATTTGCATGTGTCTGTAGGTCTGAAGTGAGTCTGTTGTAGGCAGCATATAGATGGGTCTTGCTTTTTTATCCATTCAGTCACCTTATGTTTTGATTGGAGCATGAGGCCATTTACACTTAAAGTAATTATTGACGGGTTTTATTTGTTGCCATTTTATTTGTTTTACAGTTGTTTTCTTAGTTCTTCTCTGTTCCTTTCTTCTCTTGCTCTCTTCCCTTGTGGTTTGATGACTTTCTTTAGTGTTATGCTTGGATTCCTTTCTCTTTATTTTTTGTGCATCTATTACACATTTTTAATTTGTGGTTACCATTAGGCTCATCTATAATATCTTATGCATACAGCAATGTATATTATTAAGTTAATGGTCACTTAAGTTCTAAAAGCACTAAATTTTTACTCCCCCAGCCCCACGTTCTATGTATATGATGTCATATTTTATACCCTTTTGTGAACTCCTTGACTGATTTTTGTAGATATTATTGATTTTACTGCTTTTGTGCTTTAAACTCCATACTGGTTTTATAAGTGATTAATCTATTACTTTTATTATGTTTGCATTTATCTGTGAAATTTTTTCCTTTCATAATTTTCCTACTCCTGATTATGATTTTTCCCCCAAAGAATTCCCTTTACGTTTCTTATAAGGCTGGTTTAGTAGTGAACCCTTTTAACTTTTGTTTGTTGGAAACTATTTATTGCTCCTTGTATTCTACCCTTGCTGGGTAGAGTATTCTTGGTTGCAGGGTTTTTCTTTTCAATACTTTGAATATATGATGCCACTCTCTTCTGGCCTACAAAATTTCTGCTAAAAAATCAGCTAGTAGCCTTATAGGGTTTCCTTTGTACGTAACTTTTTTTTTTTCCCTTGCTGCTTTTAAAATTCTCTCTTATGGGGCGCCTGGGTGGCTCAGTTGTTAAGCGTCTGCCTTTGGCTCAGGTCATGATCCCATGAGCCCCGCATCAGGCTCCCCACCCCAAGGGAAGCCTGCTTCTCCTTCTCTCACTCCCTCTGCTTGTATTCCCTCTCTCGCTGTGTCTCTCTCTCAAATAAATAAAATCTTTAAAAATAAAATAAAATAAAATAAAAAATAAAATTCTCTCAACACGACTTTTTGCCATTTTAATTATTAAGTGTCTTGGTGTGGACCTCCCTGGGTTAATTTTTGTTGGGTACTCTCTTCGCCTTGGGAGGAAGGGATTTTCTGTCCCTTCTCCAGATGAGGGAATTCTTCAGGTATTATTTCTTCAAATAAATTTTCTGCCCCCTTCTCTGTCTCTTCTCCTTCTGGGATTCCTTATAATGTGAATGTTATCACTCCTGATGTCATTGAGTGCCCTTAACCTATTCTCATTTTTCCTTTTTTTTTTTTTTTTTTTTTTTTGTTATTCAGCTTGGTTGCTTTCCATTACCCTGTCTTCCAACTCACTGATTTGTTCTTCTGCCTCCTCTAATCTGCTAGATTCCCTCTAGTGTATTTGTTATCTCTGTTATTGAGTTCATCTTTAGCTCGTTCTTTTTTTTTTTTAATCTCTTTGTTGAGGGTCTCACTGAGATTCTCCAACCTCTCCTCAAGTCCCATAGTATCTTTATGACTACTACTTTGAATTCTTTTATCAGGCATATTGCTTATTTCCATTTCATTTAGTTCTTGTGCTGTGATTTTGTCCTGTTCTTGATTTGGGACATATTCCTCTGTCTCCTCATTTTGTCTGTGTTTGTTTCTATGGGTAGGAAAGTCTGCTATGTCTCTTGATCTTGAAAGTAGTGGCCTTATGAAGAAGAGGACCTGTGGTGTCCTGCTGCTCAATGCTTCCTGTTCACCAGAACCAAGCACTTCAGAGATGTCTCCTATGTGGGCTATGTGTGTCCTACTGTTGTGCCTGAGATGCATTTGCCTTCAGTTCAGTCAACTGCAATGGCTCTCTTTGCCTGCTATGGGTCTGTAGCCACTGTTGAGCAGTGTCAGCAGTCAGGCCAGATGCCTGCCCTCAGCCCATCTGCCTGTGTATCACACCAAACTGCAGGGTGCTCTTCCTAT
Organism: Callorhinus ursinus; assembly: GCF_003265705.2. Lineage (NCBI taxonomy): Eukaryota > Metazoa > Chordata > Mammalia > Carnivora > Otariidae > Callorhinus > Callorhinus ursinus. The sequence goes on from NW_027397148.1 coordinate 1,785,203, forward strand.
GCTGCCCTCTGAGAGGCTTTGGTTGCAAGGTTTTTAATTATTGATTCAATGTCTTTAACTGTCATAGACCCGTTGCGATTCTATTTCTTCTTAAATCAGTTTTGGTAATTTGTGTGTTTCTCATAGTTTGTCACATATAGGTTATCTAATTTGTTTTACAATTGTTCACAGAATTCTCTTGTATCCTTTTATTTCTGTAAGATGTGTAGTAATGCCCTGCTTTCATTTCTGGTATTTTTATTTTGAATCCTCTTTTTATTCTTGGTCAGTCTAAAAGTTTGTGAACTTTGTTGATCTTTTCAATGTAACAACTTTTGATTTTGATAATTCTATTTTTCTATTCTCTGTTATTTCCTTTCTAATCTTTATCATTTCTTTCCTTCTGCAAGTCATGAGTTTAGTTTGTTCTTCATTTTCCAGCTCCTTAAAGTCAGGTTAATGATTTGAGGTCTTTCCTCCTTTTTAATGTAGGTATTTGCAACTATGAATTTCCCTCTGATCACTGCATCCCATAAGTTTTCATACGTTGTGTTTTCATTTTCATTCATTTCAAAATGTTGTAAGTTTATTTGTAATTTCTTCTTTGATTCACTAGTTGTTAGAAATATAATTTTAAAATTCCACATATTTCTGAATTTTCCACTTACCTTATATTGTTGATTTCTAATTTCACTTCATTGGGATAACAAAAGATACTTTGTATGATTTCAGTCTTCTTAAATTTATTGAGACTTGGTGTTGGCCTAACACATGGTTTATCCTGGAGAGTAATCCATGTGCTCTTGAGAAAAATGTGTTCTGCTGTTGGACGAAGTGTTCTATTGATGTCTGTTAGGTCAAGTTGGTTTATGGTGTTGTTCTAATCCTCCATTTCCTTATTGATCTGTCTAGATGTCCCATCCATTATTGAAAGTGGATTATTGAAGCCTCTAGCTATTATTGTAGAATTGTCTTTCTCCTTTTGTTCTGCTAATGTTTGCTTCATATATTTGGGGGCTCTGTAGCTTGGTGTGTAAATGGTTATAATTTTTGTCTTCTTGATGAATTGACCATCTCATTGATGTATAATGTCCTTGTTTGTCTCTTGTAACAATTTTTGACCAAAAGTAGATGTTGTCTGATGTTAGTTGCCCACTCCAGCTCTTTTGGTTATTATTTACATGGAATATCTTTTTCCATCCTTTCACATTCAAGCCATTTGTGTCTTTGGATCTAAAGTGAGTCTCTGGTAGACAGCATATATAGTAGGATCATGTTTTTTCATCTATTTTGCCAATCTCTGTCCTTTAATTGGTTTGTTTAATCTATTTACCTTTAAAGTAATTAATGCTAAAAAAAAAAAAAACTAACTTCTTACACTGTTAGTTGTTTTCTGTGAGTTTCATAATTTTCTGTTCCTGAATTCTTTCCATCCTCATCTTTTGTGTTTGGTTTTTTTTTTTTTTTTTTTTTCACAATGGTACACTACCATTCTGATTCCTCCTATTTCTTTTCTGGATCTTTTAATTATTTTCTTACTGGTTACCCTGGTGATTATAATTAATATCTTAAATTCAGAAAAATCTAATTTGAACTGATACCAATTTAGCTTTAATAATGTATTAGGGTTCTCCAGAGAAACAGAACCAATAGGAAGTGTACATATAGACAGAAATTTATTTTAAGCAATTGGCTGACATAATTATGGAGGCTGGCAAGTCCAAAATCTGCAGGGTAGGTTAATCAAGATTCACTAAGTGCTCCCCTGGTTGAAGTATTCTATTAGCATCCACCGTTCTACAAAAGTTGATTCTGTCATTTTTTGCCAGCTTATTGCTTATTTCAGTGGAGGGACTGATTCTGGGAGCACCTGCCTCTACCATTTTCCATGATGTTACTATTTATATTTTTTTAACATTTAATTTTGAAATTATAATAGATTCAAAGGAAGCTGCAAAGATAGTACAGGAATGTCTCATGTACCCTTTACCCACTCCTCCCAATAACATCTTGCATAATTATAATATAAAAACCAGGAATTTAATATGCACAGTGCAACACAATGAATTTTAAAAGTTCACTTCAAATGAGACTTAACCACATGAAATTTCAAGAACATCAAGGATAAAGAGATCCAAAAAGCTTTTCAGAGAGAGAAAAAAAGAAGTCACATACAGAGGATTGATAATCTGAGTGGAAAACAACAGAACAATGCCTTCAAAATTCTGAGTGAAAGTTTTTTGGGTTTGTTTTTTTTTTTTTTAGAATTATATGTCCAGCGATGCTATGAATGAAGTATGAGAATAGAAGAGCCATTTTCAGATGTGCCATGTCTGAGAAGCCATGATGAGATGTTCTTCCCCATCCTGTGAGAGGAAAGAGAAAGAGGAAGGCAGGGAAGCAGGGAAAGAAGGGCTCCAGGAGAAGATCAAGGAAATGTCCAGAAATGCCCACAAAAAAGGATGACAGCCACATGGCTGCTCAGTCAGAGAGTAAGGCCTGACTTCCAGAAAGGATGGCGCCAGGGAAACTGGGAGGGGGTGTGCTGCCCAAAAAGACTGACCTGTGGAAAATGATGTCACAAGGTACTGCAGAGAGCGATTAAGAGTGTGGAAGGACTCAGAGACCTTTAAAAAATAAATTAAATAAATGAAAAGAATAAGACAATTATTATCCCCAAGGGGGAAAAAGTTGTGTAAGAAAGAAAATGCAATTATGGCTTGGCAATAAGCAATAGCAATGTATTTGTATTTTCAGAATTATGGGAACTCTGAATGTGCTTTCAACCATAAACAATATAGCCATTTTGGGGGAATAGGAGTGGGGAGGAAGAGATAAAAGAGATAAAATAATACTTTAGCAAAAAGGTAAATAATATCTAGATAATGTCTAAAATTGGCAAATCAAGAAATAGCAGGATATGTTTGCTTATTTAGAAATCTAGCAAAAAAAGCCAAAAACTGCCAAAAGAGTTGAGTACCCCTCAGAAGGGTAGAAACGTGATTTGCAGAAGGAGTAAGGGGGGTTATTTTACCATAAATCTTTTAACTCAGTTTTACCAGGAACTATAAGCATAAAATACTCTGGTAAAAATATAAATGAATATCGTTTCATTTTAGATTAGAAGTACTATTATCAAACAAAAAGCACTATCTAAAAAAACGGTAGAACACAGTTCTACTCATCCTTTATGGGGGAGGCCTTCTCTGAAGTGTTTAGAATTCAAAGCAGACTGAAAGATTTTACATTCTCCTTGTGAAAACGGGGAAGTTCAAATTCCCACCTGGAAGTACCTTAAAGCTAACAGGACAGCTCAAGCTCACAAACACTTTCGCCACCATCCCATCACAGTGGCTCCGTGTTCATGAGCCTCCCCATGGATGGGTGTGAATGGTGAAAGTAACACAAACCTTCAGCCCCAGGGGACGCTGGGCCCAGAGCCCAGGACAAGCCAGCCACAGCCTGAGGGCAGAGCACTTTGCTCCCTTGACCAAATCCAACTGTGTGGTGGGAGAGCTCACGGTACCGTCACCACACACGTCACTGTGGGGGTGGACGCCCCTATTCCAGCGTGTGCAGACCTGCACTAACAGTGGTGAGAAGGTTGCACGGCGGCAGTATCTGGCGTGACAGACGGTGGCCAGATATGTGTGAAGAGACTGGCAGTGCAGAGGGTTGGCCAAGGGGCATGGAAGGGAAACGGGGAGTCATCAGGAAAGAGCGGAGTTGTTTAGTAAGATCCCAAGAGTCAGCAGAAAATTGCTGGGAGCTGCTGCCCACGGGAAGACAGACAAGGCACAAGAGCAGTCTGACAACACTGGCCCGGGGGTGGCTGGCCTGTGGGCAGCGGCGGCATGGCAGCTTTGCGGCCCTTGCCCTCCTAGGGGTCTTCCCTTCTTTGGGTCTCACTCTGCAACAGATGGGCCTCCTGTCTTGAGAGGGCACGGCCGAAGAGCCCGGTGGAGGCTGTGACCAGGCAAGGGGCAGATTCCAGCAGATTCCACACCTCTCCCAGATGGGGCGAACCATATTCAAGGCTCGCTTATTTCTTCCTTTCCTTCTTCCTTCCTTTTTTCTTTTGTTCTTTCTTTCTTTCTTTTTTTCTTTTTCTTTCTTCTTTAATTTTTTTGGGTGAGGCATCTGATTAAAGATTGAGGCAGTTTAGCCCTAGTTTATGAGGAAACAGAATGTGACAGAGTCCACAGCTCAGAGTGACACATCACACACGCCACACTGCCCACACACACTATGCTCACCAGGTGGGCGGGCTCTCTACGTGTGGTCACCTTACTGGTGCATCCATGGGAGAAGAGAGAGCCAGCGGCAGATCGTGACCTTGCGTCCAAGGTGAAGGTCTCCGGCAAACTTAAGCTTCAGCAGGAAGTTCTTAAAGGAGCCTGAACCACACGGTTCCCGTTTGCTGACTGAGGCACTGAGTGTGTACACACATGCTGCAGACAGACAGACAGACCAACCGTGGGAAGCGGGGCCCAGAGCAGCACAGTATGGAAGGTCAACAGGGTGAGGGTTTCAAGGCAGGAGTATTAGGATTCCCTAAACAGAGGGAAGCAGAAAACTCTCTGACTTTCCTATGAAGTATGAAGATGACTGCTGACCAATTAAGTGTCAAGTCCCTTTCTGACAGTCCAGCCACTGGTGGCCTAGGAAACCAAGGAATGTTTGTGAAGCTCAAGAAGATGCTAGAAATGGCTTCTGCCACTAAAAGAAAAGAGCCAGTGGCAGTCACATGGCTGGGTGCTGGCCTGCAGCAAGTGAGGAGCAGGACTCCCCCCACCACCGCAGTGCTGATGCAAGGGCACAGGGCATTCTTTGTAAGAACATGTGCAAATATTCAGATCCTGCCCAAAATGAAAAAATCCTCCCATCTGGAGGCTGGCACTACTCGTGAAAGCCTCTTTTCTGATGACACACTAATTCTAGGAAATGTTTAAGTAAGCAGGTACTGAGAACAGCTTGGGAGATGCTGAAATGCCTGTCTTGGAGACCAGATAACCAATATCCAAGGCTTCCTGGGAAATAAATCCTGCCGTGAAACAAGGAGATGAATTAGGAAGAGGATGAACTAATGGCGGCTTCCATTCCAGAAGATACTAAGGAGCACAGGGCTGGAGACGCATGCAGCCGCACCTTGAAACACCCAGCCCCGCACACCATGCACACGGTTAGCAAGATGCTAAATTCTCTACGGGGTTAAAGAGCACTATAGTTACCACTGTTCATCATAAGGTGCAGGTGCAGACCCCGTTAGCTCACAGCACGCTGAGAATTTTCAATTATCCACTCAATAGCAGCCCACCCCTGGAGCAACACAGAAAGAGTTCAACATGGTGTAAGAAATTCTGCTTCCCTCGCTGCAGACAGCAGGCCTCAGCCTGCACTTCAAAGGGCATGAGGAAAGCGTGGCCCATTTTATTTTTTATTTATTTATTTTTATTTATTTATTTTGGTAGCATGGCCCTTTCTAAAAGAGATACAGCAGTCACCGTTCCTGAACAATCTTCACTGGAGTGGGCAGTTTCTCAAGCTCAGAAATCAGCTGGTACATATTCTGCCTGAAATTCTCACACCAGCTTGTGCTGTACCCACCACGGCACCCATCAGCTGCACTGTCCCTTCTGAGAGCCCAGCCAGCGGTTGGCCTCGCAGCCTCCTCAAGGGCTCATCCCACCCAAACCCCAGCATGACCTGCTCTCCTTCTCCTGTCTCTTGGGCTTGCTACCAAGTGGTAACACAGCTCGGGGGAGGAAGTGATTCTCTGGCAGGCTTTCAACACAGCAACCCCTCACATAAAGTGAAATAAAAGACTTTCATTTGGCCTCACTGAGTTTCCCCTGCCTTTTCTCGTAAGAGGTGTCAGGGTGGCTTTGGCCTCACCAAGTAGTCCTTTCCTCCTGTAACTTATTTTTTCCAGCAAACATTTAGGGCGCCTGCCCCAGGCCAGACCCTGGACTCACAAAAGTGAGTACAGTTTTGTCTCCTCCCCAGAGGGCCTGCAGTATGGACACAAGGCAGGCAGCTCTGGGCACTGCCTTCCCTGAACTGAGCTGAGTGACTGCCAACTTTGCTAAAATTTGCTTTTTTCTTAAAAACAGGGCAGACTGGCTCTTCTATCAGTGCTGCGGCTACATGCAGGGCAGAAGTAGTTTTCCCGTTAAATTGTGACAAGCATGGTGGGCATCCCACTGGTCCCCCAAATGGAGAATTACTTCTGACCAGAATAAACCAGAAGAGGGGAGGGACAGGGCGGACAGCCAGGAAGACGTCAGCCTGGGAGGGAAGCGAAGGTGAGAAGCGAAGGCCCTGCTCTGGCAGGTGACGTTACCTTGAACTCGTGCAATGGCTGCCACACATCCAAGCTCTTTCCATGGCTTGCTCTGCTGGAAGGAGGACAACCTGGACTCCGTGAGCAGTATCTGCCTCACGAAGGCAGCCCTCCCGCTAGGGACCTGGGGTCCCACCTTTCTCCTGCCACCTCCACAGACCTTACTCCCCAGTCCTGCCAGAGGGGAGGCACAGAGACAGGAGTTAAGTCTGGGGGAGCTTGGCAGACGGGAGGCTCAGCCAAAGCCTGTTCAGTGGGAAACTACGATTCCTGACCACCCTGCCTGACAACGCTCATGTGTGGGGTTTGTCCTGTGCACTGAGACTGCGCTAGTTGGCTCTTTGACGCCATACTTGCCTCCGCTGGGTTTGTGTCCCATGTTCACCCAATGCTTCCCCCTGAGGCCTGGGCCAGCTTTCCCTGTGGCCAGTTTTGACCGTGACAGTGGAAAAGGCTGTGACATCACAAGCTCGCTGGCAATGGAGGGCCACAGCCCTCGGTAGGACAATAACATTCCAGCCCCTTAATCTGGCCCGTGGCATGCACACGGGGCCCGGGACAGAGAGCCGTACCTTCTTTGCGTTGGATGATATCGTGTTGGCCATCAAACTCTCCAGATAGCTGCCGAGGCTGATCCCCTTCACAGTGATGATGGCTTCTTGTGTGAGCACAGTCCTACAGAAGAGCAGCAAGTAAAGGGGCTGAGTAGCCCTGACCGAGGGGAGGCTCCGGCCCACCCCGAGCCTGGAATTCAACGTGTCAATCCCAGGATGCAGTGACTTACATTTCAGGGTCCTCCGGATGCGGAGTGTACACCAGCCTCTCGTTCACCGACACCAGGTTTGTGAGTGTGATCTTGAAACAAAGAATGGCTTTAGCTTCTATTTCTCTTGCATTTCTTCCCAGACCATCTGCCCATACCCTTCCACCCCCAAATCAGCACTCACTGAAGCCAGAAGAGAAGAAATATTTAGGCCCTGGGAGTGCCACCACGTTAAGTCCCAGGGAAACCTAGTCCTGGCCGCTCCTGGCGACCGTCACCTGTCCTCTACACCCAAACCTAAGTCTGGCCTGGCCTTTGAGGCACTTTCAAACCGCCAAACCATCAGCAGTCATACAAAAGCATAATCCTTCTGGGTTAGCATCCAGGTAAATGAGCACAAAGCTGATAAGCTTTTTTTATAGAATACGATTTTATAAAAATAAACCATGTCTAGCCCATGCATTTTCCCCAACACATTTTTTGAATGTGCAGTAGGCCAATATAAATTCTTTTGAGTGAGAGAGGAGTGAAGGGGAAAAGGTGCTTTTAAAATTACTGCTAAAAATCACCTCTGCTGTTGGAAGTCAGGATAGTGGTTATCTTGAGGGTGGGGTGGGGGCGCCCACCAGAAGGGAGCACAAGGGGAGCTCCTGGGGGATGGTCACACTCTGTCTCTGAACTGTCTGCTGGTTACAAAGGTGTGTTCACTTTGCGACAATTCATTTTGTGCGTCTTTCTGTACATTTATTATACTGGAATAAAAAGGTAAATAAAATACTGCTGAATAAATTCAGCCTTTCCACTAAAAATAAAAGATCACTTAGACCAAAGGTGGGCTAGAAATAAAATTAAGACATTACCCACCACACCAGGAAATACCAAGCACCTTTCTCATCTTAGGCCATTGCTTACGTTGGTGGAACAAAGTTCCATTTTCTTTTCTACTGGATCCACAACAGAATGTTCTTTGATGTATGTCAAAGTCCTACTCGTTCCCAAAATCTAAAAAACAAAGCAAAACTAGCATAGTGACATGTCAAAAATTTCATTCTGTAGGATCAAACGCAAATTTCATTTACTAATTAAGTCCTTTATCTAGTCAACGAAAGATACAACTGGGGATCCAGCCACGGACTGCCCTGCACAGTTCCTCGGGTGCCTCTGCCCCAGCAGCCGAGGCTGGCATTGGTCCAGTGAATGAATTCAGGTAGAGGTGAGTGTAGGACAATAATAAATGGCTTGACAGAAAAGAAAACGGCGAGGGGCAGGGAGCGTGGGGAAGGCTCTCTGCCGGGTGGCAGAGCCAGGAAGGGAGAGGCACCAGGCAGTCCTGGGGTTAGCGGGGTGAGCTGCCGATGACGCCTCCTGGGCCCAGCCCCACATGCTGAGCTCCTGGCGGAGTGAGAGGCTGGCATGGCAGGGGAGGGAGAAGGTGGGCTCCCTGGGGTGTTGGGTCCATGTTAGCGCTGGGACTCTGTGTTGAGAAGAGAGCAGGGGCCCGGGGAGGGGCAGGAGGAAGTCATGCTCGGATTTACATTTTCAATGACCTCCCTGATGGCTCTGCAGAAGAGACTTGTCATGGACTGAATGTGTCCCCCAAAGCTCATATGTTGACGTCCTGACCCCCAACACCTCAGAATGTGACTTGTATTTGGAAATAGGGCCTTTGGAGAGGTAATTAGGTTTAGATGGGGGTCATTAGGGTGGACCCTATCTTAGTCTGAGCAGTGTCTTTATAAGAAGGAGAGATTAGGACACACAGAGGGAGACAGCAGGGCTGCAGGAGGTGAGGGACCACCACGTACAGAGGCAGCAAGACGGCAGCAGTCCACCAGCCAAGGAGAGAGGCTGGACCGGACCCTCCCCTTATGGTCCTCAAGGAAATCAAGCTGGCAGGCGCCTTGATCTTGGACCTCCAGCTTCCCGAGCTATGAGCAAACAAGTGTCTGTTGGGGCCCCCAGTCTGTGGTATCTGGTTAGGACGGCCCCAGTGGACACGGGGCCGAGAGGGTTCTGGGCTGGTGGGGCCAGGGCCGAGGCTGGGGAAGCCGGGCCACACACCACGGAGATGGAAACTAAACGAAGTTTACAGAGAAACAAACCATCTCGCAGGCTTCTCTGAAGTCCTGAGTGGGTGCTCTAAGGAAAGGCTGTCACTTCCTGCAGATGGGCACTTGCCAGGCAGATGCAGGTGCAGCGGGGACAACCTGGATGGACGCAGGTAGGGCCTGGGCGGGGCAATGCGGGTGTCTCCTGGGCATGCGCGTGAGCGGGGCACTGCGGGTGTCGCCTGGGCATGCGCGTGAGCGGGGCAATGCGGGTGCAGCCGGGACAATGCGGGTGTCGCCGGGGCACGCGGGGAAGCGGGCCATCGGAGGCGCGGCGGGGCAAGCAGTCGCAGGCTCACCGCTTTCACGAAGCCGGGCAGCCCCCACTCGGTGCTGAGGAGGCGGTGGCTGTGAAGCCGGCCCCGGCTGTCCACACTGCGCTCCAGCACGTCAACTCCCACGACACAGGGGTTCATTGGATTCGGGTACTTCCTCATGGCAGCTTTGATGACGGTGTCCCATGGGTGGCTGGTGGGAAACACATAACCACCCGGAATAAGCAGGCAATCCCTACATTTGTAAAGCGCGCCAGAGTGGCCCAGGGCGGCCAAGATGCGGGGGCCCACAGAGTGAAATGAAAATCAATGTTAATGCTCTCATTAAACGGTTTTTCTTTTGGTTTTAATTAAAGGTATATTCAAACAAATCTATCTGAGGCATCCGGCTCCATACCCAGATCCAGGATCCTGTGATCCTTCTGGGCTGACCAGAGGCCATCAGAAGGCTTTGCCTGGCAGAACTCTCAGGACGCTGGAGACACAGAGGTCTCAGACTGTTGGCAGCCATGCTCAGTGTGTCTGCATTCCCAACCCAGATGCTGCACTCACAGGCCACCCCAGCACTGGGGCCTTGGCTGAGCCACTTGCTTCCCTCCACTCAGCACCTTCCTGTCCACATCTTCCACCACCAACCCCTTGCACTCCCCCAGTCCCTAAGAAGCAGCACCCTTTCCTTTGGGGCTTCTGGGTAGATAGACATGTCTCCCCATCCCCAGCCTGTCACCTGCCCCTCCCATGCCGTTCCATGGTAGGGGCGGAACACTGGGGAGCTGGAGTTTATTTGCCTCTTTGCCTGCACTATTGCGGTGAATGAAGGCTTGGCTGTGACTTCCAGTTGGGCTCCTGGACCTAACTGACCACCTTGACACCTGGAACTCAACACTAAAGTAGTATAGTAACGCACCTGCCTTATGTGTATCTAGAACAGGCTACTACTCCCAGCTGGTGATGCTCTACTGAGAACCAACTACAGTTGACCCGTGAGCAACACTGGTTTGAAGTGCGTGGGTCCACTTATATGTGGATTTTTTTCAATAAATACAGAATAGTACTGTAAATGTATTTTCCTTATGATTTTCTTTTTTTTTTAAGATTTATTTATTTATTTTAGAGAGAGAGAGAGAGTGCAAGCATGGTGGAAGGGGCAGAGGGAAAGAGAGAGAGAGAGAATCTCAAGCAGACTCCCCAGTGAGCACAAAACCCAACGTGGGGCTTGATTTCATGCCCCTCAGATCATGACCTGAGCCAAAATCAAGAGTCAGACACTTAACCAACTGAGCTACCCAGGCGCCCCTTCTTTATGATTTTCTTAAGAACATTTTCTTTTCTCTAGTTTATGGTAGGAATACAGTATATAATACACATAATATATAATATGTAGTAGTATATATAATATATAATACACATATAATAATATAATATGTAGCATTATATATAATAATACACATAATATATAATAATATATGTAGTATTATATAATATATAATACACATAATATATAATAATATAATATGTATTACATATAATATATAATATGTGTATTATATATTAGATATAATACATATGTATATACATATATAAAATACATGTTAACCAACTGTTTATGTTATCAGTAAGGTCCATATTAGGCTTTAAGTAGTTAATTGCTGGGGGAATCAAAAGTTATACATTATTTTTATCTACAGAGTCCATGCAACCCCTATTAAAATACCAATAACATCACCCCAATGTTTATAGCAGTAATGTCCATGTGCTCGCTTCAGCAGCACATATATAGCAGTAATGTTCACAATAGCCAAACTATGGGAAAAGCCTAGATGTCCATCAACAGATGAATGGATAAAGAAGATGTGGTATATATACACAATGGAATATTATGAAGTCATCAATAAAATGAAATCTTGCCATTTGCAACGATGTGGATGGAACTAGAGGGTGTTATGCTAAGCGAAATAGGTCAATCAGAGAAAGGCAAGTATCATATCTCACTGATATGAGGAAACTGAGAAACAAGACAGAGAATCATAGGGGAAGGGAGGGAAAAATGAAACAAGATGAAACCAGAGAGGGAGACAAACCATAAGAGACTCTTAATCTCAGGAAACAAGCTGAGGGTTGCTGGAGTAGAGGGGGTGGGAGGGATGGGGTGGCTGGGTGATAGACATTGGGGAGGGTATGTGCTATGGTGAGCCCTGTGAATTGTGTAAGACTGATGAATCACAGACCTGTACCCCTGAAACAAATAATACATTACATGTTAATAAAATTTTTTTTAAAAAACTATTAAAAAAAAACACATGTGGTTTATCTAAACTCTCAAGAAAATACCAATAACATTTTTCACAGAACTAGAACAAATAATACTAAAAATTGTTTAGAACCACAAAAGACCCCAAATAGCCAAAGTAATCTTGAGAAAGAAGAACAAAGCTGGAGGTAACACAATCCCAGGTTTCAAGCTATACTACAAAGGTGTAGTAATGAAAACAGTATGGTGCTGGCACAAAAACAGACACACAGATCAAAAGAACAGAATAGAGAGCCGGAAATAGACCAACACTTACATGGTCAATTAATCTACCACAAAGGAGGCAAGAATATACAATGGGGAAAAGACAGTCTCTTCAGTAAATGTGCTAGGAAAACTGGACAACTCCATGCAAAAGAATGAAACTGGACCACTTTCTTACACCATACAAAAAAATAAAACTCAAAATGGATTAAAGACCTAAATGTGAGGCATGAAACCATGAAAATCCTAGAGGAAAACAGGCATACATTGTTTGACATTGGCTGTAGCAATATTTTTCTAGATATATCTCCTAAGGCAAGAGAAACAAAAGCAAAGAGAAATTATTGAGACTACACCAAAACAAAAACTTTTGCACAGTGCAGGAAACCATCAACAGAAAAAAAAGGCAACCTAGTGAATGGGAGAAGATATTTGCAGATGATATATCTGATAAAGGGTTAATATCTAAAATATATAAATAATTTATTCAATCCAACACCAAAAAAGCAAATAATTCAATTAAAAATGAGCAGAGGACCTGAATAAACGCTTTTCCAAAGGGCCAACAGGTACACAAAAAGATGCTCCAGATCACTAATCATCAGGGAAATGAAAACCAAAACCACAATGAGCTATCACCTTATGTCAGATTAAGAGACATAAGGGAGTTAGAATGGCTAAAATCAAAAAGACAAGAAATAACAAGTGTTGGTGAGGACATGGAGAAAAAAGAACCCTTGTGCGCTGTTGGTGGGAATGCAAATTGGTGTTGCCACTGTGGAAAACAATTTGAGGTTCCTCAAAAAACTAAAAAATGAAATACCATACAATTCAGTCATTCCACTACTGGGTATTTACCCAAAGAAAACAAAAATATTAATTCGAGAAGATATATGCACCCTTATGTTTACTGCAGCATTATTTATAATAGCCAAGATATGGAAGCAATCCAAGTGTACATTGATAGATGAATGGATAAAGAAGATGTGGTATATATGTATATACAATGGAATATTCCCCAGCCATAAAAAAGGGTGAGACTTTGCCATCTGTCACAACATGGATGGACCTAGACAGCATTATGCTAAATGAAGTAAGTCAGACAAAGAGAGTCAAATATCATATGACTTCACTCATAGGTGGAATCTAAAAAACAAAACAAATGAATAAACAAATAAAATGCAGAAATGCGGAGAACAAACTGGTGGTTGTCAGAGGGGAGAGAGGTAGGGGGGATGGACAAAATGAATGAAGGGGAGTGGGATATACCAGCTTCCAGTTATGGAGTGAGCACCTCATGGGTACAAAAGATACAGCATAGGGAATGTAGTCTAGCCTTCTGTGGTGCAGATGGTGGCTACCTGTGGTGAATGTGGCATAACGTAGAGAGATACTGAATCACTGTGATACACCTACAACTAACATAACAGTGTGTCAACTACATTCGACAGAAATAGATATTTAGGAAGTAGTAGTACTTTGTAACTAATTGTAAGAGAAAGAAAGATAAAGTGACCAGACATTCCAGTTTGCCCAGGACAATTCCAATTTTGCCTTTTGTCTTATTGGACATATTAAGAGTGTCCTCTTTTACTTTTAAAGTTATCCCAACTTGGATGATAAACTATGTATTAATCCTGAAAATAAGGAGAGAGGAGGACTCAAGAATGATGCCCAAGTTTCTGGCTTGAACAACTGTGTGGATAGTTGGGCCATTTACTAAAAGGGGATTTTTTTTTTTAAAGATTGTATTTGAGGGGCGCCTGGGTGGCTCAGTCGTTAAGCGTCTGCCTTCGGCTCAGGTCATGGTCCCAGGGTCCTGGGATCGAGCCCCTCATCGGGCTCCCTGCTCAGTGGGAAGCCTGCTTCTCCCTCTCCCGCTCCCCCTGCTCGTGTTCCCTCTCTCACTATATCTCTCTCTGTCGAAAAATAAATAAAATCTTAAAAAATATATATTGTATTTGAGAGAGAGTGAGAGAGAGCATGAGCAGGGGGAGGGGCAGAGGGAGAGGGAGAAGCAGGCTTCCCGCGGAGCAGGGAGCCCGATGCGGGGCTCGATCCCAGGACCCTGGGACTATGACCGGAGCCGAAGGCAGACGCGCAACCAACTGAGCCACACAGGCGCCCCAGAAAGGGGATTTTTAAACAAGTTACACATAATTTTCAGTTGTGCAGGGGCTCAGCACCCCTAACCCCCCACATTATTCAAGGGAAACTACTTTGTCCCACCTTTGAAGTGGTATATGGCCGTGAAGTGGCCAACATATTTTTTTCTGATTATAAAGTGTCCAAAGTTCTGAAAAACAAAGTATGCAAATAAAAGCATCCACAATTCCACTATCCAAAGACGATGCCAGGCTGTGTGGGAGTCCCCGAAGATGTCCCCAGCTCTCCCTGAAGCTTCTCCTGCAGGCCACCGCCACTCTCTCTCTCTGGCCCTGAGCCCTTGAGGTGGGGGGTGGGCATCTTTGTCCCTGTTTGGTGTCCCGCTAGCGGCGAGGTCCCGAGCCACATTTACGGCTGCCCCACTCCTGGGGCAGCGCTTCTTTAGTGCTTGGTTAGGCTGAAACCCTACAGCTGTCCGCAGGGAGTCAGAGGTGCGCCCTTCAGGTTTTCAGGGTGGACCGCCCCTCTGGGTGCTTCTTTCCCTAATTCTTCCTTCCTCAGGATGTGTGTGCTCCCAGAAGCATCCGAGCCTCCGGCAAAGATGAGTATGTCAACAACGCCATCATTTTCGCAGGTGTACTCAGACAAGTTTAAACAACATGTGTAGACACAGCCCCGAGTCAAGAGCTAGACACATGCGTGCGCACGCCTGCACGCACACGCACGCACACACGCACGCACATGCACCCCTTACAAAATTAAACTGGGATCAAGCTCAAACCATACTCAGACACTGCTTTTTATATTTAACTGATGATGAACATCTTCCCATATCATGAACCTATTTTCAGAAATCTGATTATAAAGGGCTACACCACAGGTCATCTTATAGGTATTTATATGTAACTAGCTCCCTACAACGGTTATTTAGATTTTGCTCCCAATTTTGCTCCATAAAATAAAGACAGTAGCAAACATTTGTGTATACTCATCTTTCACATATCTCATTTTTCCTTAAGATTAATTCCTAGAAATGAAATTACTAAGTCAAATATCAAAGATTACAAACAAATTGACAGGTTTTGTTCCATATTTGACATCCTTTTAAAATATCAGTTACTGACCATTAATTTACTTTAAAACCTCATAAAACCAGCACCCCCCCCCACCCTCTGTTGTACCATGTACATACCCTCTATGTTCCATGGCCTCTAAATTGTCAGGGCTGATCTAAAATCTCTTTTAAACAAAAAATGCTTTTTCAAACCATGGAATCATGTCACTGAGTTGTTACATCCACCAGCTTTAACATAAAGCGATGAAGACGCAGAGATGTGGTTACACCTGATCACTCTGGAGGACCCAGAGAGCTGAGCTTTCTTCCCTGAGGAAGAACTGTCAGGGACGTGGTTGATCCAAGATCTATGGAAGGAGGGAGAATCTGGACATACGTGAAAGCAATAAGGGACTAAGTTACATGGGGGCCTTCTCAATGAAATACTCTACGAGCATTGCAGGCTAAGGTCCTAAGAGTTGTTCCCATAAAAATCACTACTTTAAGAAGAATAGGCTTTGCCTCCTGAAATTACTTAAAACTAGCAAAGAGTTGAAATATTTGTATGAAGAACATCATACACAATAATCCTTCTTTTCTAGAGAAACCTTGCATCTTTCTAGCTGATGATTTAAACTAAATACAAGCCACTTAAAATACTCACATAATAAATAACTCTACTGATTATAGCAGGAGGACCAATACAAGTTAATATGGACATCAGCAGATGCAGGAAATAACATCTTTTAAAATAACAAGGGTTAAGTAGAGCACGCTTCCTGGTTAAAGGAAATAGCCTGACATTCATTCGATTGACAAAAATGGCAAAGTCTGGCAATATCAAGTGTTGGGAGAAAGGGGGAGACTGAGCTGTGGGTGGTAAACTGGTCCAAGCCCTGAGAGATGCTGAGAAGGCCGGTGCCCTGGTTTCAGGGCTTGTGTGTCAGGCAGGCCAGGAATCGGCTGAAGTTCATCCTGGGAGGCGCAGTCCTGGCTGTGTCTGTGACCCACAATGACCATGGTGGAGTGTGACTCTGTCCCCAGGGGGTGGCTGCCTCGGAGCACAGTGCCGCTGCAGAAGCGCCGGGCATCACCCCTGTGGTACCTGGCCCGGCAGCCCAGGAGGTGGTGGGATTCAGTCTACCTGGCACACGGGAGTGGAAAGGAGTAACAGAGCATCTCTCTATGCACAGCCAGGGTGTCAGAAAGATGAAGTGGGATGGAATTATAGGACGCCTGGGATTTGCCTAAAATAACCCAGGGGGAAGGAGCAGTGGGTAGGGACGCGTGAAACCAGCTGGGCTGTGAGAGTGGCTGTCAACGTAGGAGATGGCAGTGGGCACTCACTATTCTCAGCTCTCCATTTTTGCATACTTTTAAAATTTCCATAATAACAAGGTTTTTAAAAAATATATGAGGCAGCCACAAGCAAGGCAACGCGCTCCTGCACCCACCCAAAGCAACTCCAGGCCCAGTTGGGCGGTTCTCAGAGTGTGGTCCACACCTGGGGGCTCCCAGGCCCTCTCCAGAGGTCTGCCAGGCCAAAACTGCCTCAGTGCTACTGAGACATGATTTGCCTTTTGCACCATATTGACCTTTACCCCAAGCTGCAAAATCAACAGAGGGTAAAGCTGCTGGCCTCTCCTCACGAATGAAGGCCCTGACCCCAAATCGCACTTGGGGTCAGGGCTCACTGCTGTTCACTCAGGAAAATAATGCCAGTGTCTCTTAAAAATATCCGTTATGAAATAGTAAGATTATTAATTTCGTATTAGACCCCTAAGTACCACTGTACTGATGTTCTGAGCAAGAGAGCAGGGCGTACAGGAAGCAGACCAACTGCACTCGGAGGTCCATCGTGGCCAGGGGAGCACCGGGCAGCTGGTGGGCGGTGGGCCCAGCTAGCTGCTACTCTCCAGCCCAGTCCCCCACTTCTATGCGAAACAGATGGACGGACTTTGGTTATTCAGACTTAGGTATGTGGCAGACATTTTCTCAAAAATGAATACAGCAAGCCTATCACTTCAAGAACAACTGATTATTATTTGCTGCCAAAGAGAAAATTTGAGCTCTTGAATGCAGACTGGAATTTTAGAAAACTTGTATCCTCTGCTGGGAGCCTGATGACTGCCCCATACTGCATACCTGATGAACCCATATGTTCCAAGTGATTGGTGCGAGATGTCACTCACGTATAAGGCAGGCCAATTTCTCTGGTCATTATGGTTTCAGATCTTCCGTTGAAATGAACTTCAGAAACCACCGGTCTTGTTGTAGTAGGAAATTACTTAAAGTAGCCACACTCACTTTAAAAGACTATTAAAATACCAAATGGGTTTTATTCATAGAGTGAGGCTGGGTTTTATTCGTATATTTGAACCAAAAAACAGACTGCAAAACATTGGTGAAGTAGACAGGAGGATCAAGCTATCTTCTGTTATACCAGAAATTAGCAAAAAAAAAAAAAATCAAACAGCGCCACTCTTCCTAATTTTTGTGCTTTTGGAAAATACAGGTTTGTTTTTATTAATGAAGTGGGTTTATCATTATTAATTTGAATGAATGAATAAATATTTTTAAATTTATCCATTTAATTTCTAACATAGTAGACAGTGGTAGATATAACCCAAATAAAAACTGTCTGGGGCACCCAATATTTTCTAAGAGTGTAAAGAGGTCCTGAGGCTGAAGAGTTTGAGAATCGCTGGCCTAAGCGGTCCCTTGATTAAAGGGACTGGAAATGTATACGGGAGTGATCACTGCAGTATGAGACGGAATAAAGGGGGAAATGTTATGTACCTTCAATAAGAGAAAGGATAAATTGTGACATATTCATACAATGGAATATCATGCAGCTATGAGACACACAAACACACATCTCAAAAACACACTGTTGTGAAGAAAGGGAAATGGACAAAAGATCTGTACCAAGTGATGCCACTGATTTCCATTTTAAGACAACAAATGACATTATGCATTGTTTATGGATAAACACACACACACACACACACACACACATATAAACGTAGTCAAACCGACCTTCAGAAGGATGAACCCACCAAGTTCATAATCTTGTCGGCCTGTGGGGAGAAAGGGAACAGCACTGGGAGGCACTTCAACTCTTGTCTGTAATGTTCAATTTCTCTTGTTTAAAAGAAACAGTGGGGAGGTGCTTTTCCCTGCTCCTGGCTAGAAAGCAAGCCTGATGGAGGGCACATCCCCTCCAAAGCTCCTGACTTCTCTGAGATGGTTATCACCTTCTGGATATCTTTCCTGGTAGCTGCTGGAATCCAAGGAGTGTATGATCTTGATGCTGCCAGCCAATCTTGTGTTGGCTATTAGGAAAGATTCTGTTCTAGGCCTACCTGAAACCCTGGTCAATGCTGTGAGGATGAAATTTATAGTCCTGTTAATGTTTAGTGTTCCTTTCTATATTTTTATTATTCAGCCTGTATTTTTCATTACTATTTAAGCTCTATTGAACCCTGTCTCGGTAGCGCACGTTGATCCCGATGGCTTTCCCCAAGGGAAAAGCCCCATTTCCATAGCTGTGTTCATTCTGCTCTCTGCTATGCCCCACTCCAGGTCTGGGGTTTCTTTCTTTTTTTTTAAGATTTATTTATTTTAGAGAAAGAGAGAGAATGAGAGGGAGAGGGAGGGAGACTCCCAAGCAGACTCCGAACGAGCACAGAGCCAGATGTGGGACTCGATCTCATGACCCTGAGATCATGACCCAAGTTGAAACCAAGAGCTGAGAGCTTAGCCAACTGCACCACTCACGCACCCCTGGGCCCTGGGGTTTCTTCAGGACACAGGAGGAAAACTTGATAAATGTCAAAGTTTTTGTGCCTGATTATTTCTTGCCTTTCAAGAGTAAATTTATGAACCTCCAATCAAATGTTCACCTGCCAGCACAACAAATATATAAAAAGTAAACAAGTATAGAAAGAAAAAGAAAGGTTTATAATCCCCAAAGGTTTATAATCCCAAAAACAAAACAAAACAGTGAATTTAAGGGACTAAGCAAAGGGAAACTCCTTATTAAGCCTAGCTAGAAAGCCAGGCTTCCACTTTGGTACTGTCCTACAGATGGCCTGTCATCAAAGAGTATCACGTCACTCACCACCTGTCTGCCACAGGGGCCTACTTACTATCATCCTCAGCCACTTGCATTCCACATTTGCCAATTTCAAGTTCAAAAATCAACGGCAGAGGATCAGCACCTAGTCCACAGTAGCTTGGGGGCTCCCTGGAATTCTTTTTTTTTTTTTTAATTTTTTTATTGTTATGTTAATCACCATATATTACATCATTAGTTTTTGATGCAGTGTTCCATGATTCATTGTTTGTTCATAACACCCAGTGCACCATGCAAAACGTGCCCTCCTCAATACCCATCACCAGGCTAACCCATCCCCCCACCCCCCTACCCTCTAGAACCCTCAGTTTTTCAGAGTCCATCATCTCTCATGGTTGGAATTCTTTTGATGGATAGCTGCCCTCATTCTGGAAGGGGACCTGGTTTCCTTGAGATTCCTCTGCCCCACACTGAGCACCTACTATGTGCCAGGCACTTGCAGAGTATCAGGGACACAAAATGAATGAGGTAAGGAACGAAGGACTCATACAGACTACCATACCAATGAACCTCAAAAAAATGTGCCAAGTAAAAGAAGCCAGACACAAATGACCACATATTGTTATGATGACATTTATGTCAAATGTCTGGAAAAGGCAAATCTACAGAAACAGCAGATTAGTGGTTGCCTGGGGCTGGGAATGAGAGTGGCGGGTGCCTGTGAATGGGAATGAGGGTGTCTCTGTAGCATGACGGAAAAGTTCTAAAACCAAACTGTGGTGATGGTTGTACAACTCTGTAAATTGACTAAGAATCATTGAATCTTACACATTAAGCAGGTGAATTTTATCAATAGTGACTTTCCATAAGCTGACCATTCACTTCTGCTCGTCAACCAACATTCCATGAACTTCTAGGGCAGTCCTTCTCAGGTGTTCAGTGAGAACACGGAGTCCCACTGCCTGGGCACACAGTTTGCAATGACTTAACTTCTCCCCTCTGCATTCTGATGGTGCCAGTTATGTCCCAAATTGAGAAAAGAATCTCTGGAGTCATTCTCACTGGGGTTTTTACTGGATCTCTCAAGGAACCCCAGTTGAGAAAGGCTGCAGACCATACAAAGATCCACACTAAACTGGATCCCCTAAAGTCTAAAGATTTCATTAAAAATAATTTCAGAGGTTTTAAATCACTTGATAAATTTTTATTATAATAATTTTACATAAAAAGGCCAAAGGATGACAATTCCATTTCACGCAGTATTTTTTTTTTCCAAAAACGACATGCTTCTCTAAGTGGGGGTCAAGGAATCTTTAAAATCTTTGTTCCTTTAAAAAATCTTAAAGGATAATTTCACACAGTCACATATCAAGCGACTTAGGAGAAGATACCATTTAAGTCACGAGGGTACTCTTAAACAGTTCCCAGTTTTCCATGCTGGCTTGGAGGCTTTCCATGCCCACAAGTGCATTCAGGGCGAAAGACCCCCATAAGCCTTCTCCACATTTGGCTTCCTCCCGAGCTCACAGCTTAGTGTCTGTGTTCAACTGCACTGCACAATCTCAGGGAAGGACCGGGCCCGCTCTCCAGGCCTCCGTTCTCCCTAGGATGCCGCGCGCCCTGCCCCAAAGAGCGCATTGTGCAGGCGAGATTGGGCCTGCTCCCGGGTGGGCTGAAGTGTGGGCACGGTCACTTTGCCGGGTCCCCTCCCCGCCGCGTCCACCCGGGCCTCCATGCACACCAGGGCGCCCAGCAGCCGAGGGCACTCGCCGGCCCACGCCGTCTTGCCCCATTGGGCTGGCTGAGATCGGTCCCAGCAGCTCGGCCCTCCGCCAGCACCCCGGGGAAAGGCCGCCCCCCCCCGCCCCCTAGCTTCGACAATCCCACCACCCGCCTCCGTCCGTCAGGCGGCCCTTCCATCAAACAGACTGCACCACTCCGCCGGCTCTCTCCCTAACGACGCCCTAGAAGGGACAGAGCCCGCCCCCTCCTTTTAGGATGCCCGGGCCGCCGTCTGGGAGCGGCCAGCGCGGGGCTGGGCGGGCTCGGCGAGGGCCCGGTCTGGGGTCCAGCCTTTCCTCGGCCGCCCCCCGCGGCTCGGGGGCAGGAGCAGGTGCCGGTCCGGACCCCACCGTGGCCCGCAGCCCGACCTCACCCAAACACGTGCTCGGAGCTCCAGATCTTCATTGCCGCCGGCAGCCGGCCGCAGGGCGCGGGCTCCCGGCTCGGACTCCGCGCGCCCGATCCTGCGCGCCCGGCTCCTCCCTCCAGGCGCGTGGGGGCGGGGGCGGGGCCGGGCGCTCTCCGGCCCCGCCCGCTTGCCTGTTACTTGGCCACGAGGGTTATGGCGGCTAAAAATAGGGATGCGGGACTCAGCTGGAGCCGCGGATGGGGGAATCTGCGCTGCCGCAGGGAGATGCGCGGACAGCACCAGCTGCAAATGCAGGGATGGGAGGCGAGGGACTAATGCTCATCGTTCAGGTTGTCCAAATTCTCCCAAAGCGCTCTCCAGCCAGCCTGGTTTCTACTGTTGGTAAGTATAAAGAAAAACAAAATCTCCTGCCAGACCCCCCAAAATTCCCCAAGGAAACAGAAGAGAAAGAAAACAGTTTTAGTATTGAGTCGCATTAAACCAGAACGTAATGTGCGTCACAGGCGGTCCCCTAAAGAGATTGCAAAGACAGCAAGAAATCTCACCCTTTTATATATAGCCAGGCAGGTGCGACACCTACATCCATGTTCTCAAATGAGAGGACTCGACAGCACCTTTTGTCACACAGAGTTCACCCTAAATTTACCTGGTGATTAGAGTGGCTGTTTTTGTTTTCTAATTGTCTTTATCCGAAGAAGCAATAAAATTCTCATGTTGTTGCCATAGAAGGCAGGTTTGAAGCCAAGTGCTCCTGGAAATTAAGCTAACATTTCAGAGAGATGGTGCCCAGGACCTTGAGAAAGAACATTTCTGGGTTAGAACTGGCAAAAGGCCTACTTAGCTTTTTAAAAACATGTACACACATCTAGAAAGGATGAAGAATTTACAAGTTTTCTAGAGTAAATGCTCTTTAAGAAGGGAAAGGAGAGGCTCTTTTCCTTTTGCACCAGGGAAAAATCAGTTTTTTTCTTTTTAGATTTGTATTTACTCTGCACTACCACAACCAAAGTTCAGGTACAAAGAAGCAGATGCTTGTTTTGTGAAGAAGAGAAACCGGCGCAAAATGAGATGGGGTGTGAGGGCAGGGGACCTCATCTAGCCTGCTACTGAATCCCAGCACTTAGCACAGCACAAGGCACTGACTGGGCGTCTGGAACCTGTTTGTGCAATGAGCCAGTGAAGTGGAAAGAGCTCACGGAACCAGCCAGAAGACCTAGGTTAGGCTACCATCTACTCACAACGACCTTTACCACCTATGGCTTTAACCTTACAGTAATCTTCCAAAGTTGGTGCTACTATGCCTGTTTTATAGATGAGCAAAAGAGAGCTCACAGAGCAGTGCAGTCTGTCTGATGGAGGGGCCGCCTGGCTGATGAGGCCTACGGTGGTACTGCTGAAGCAGGGGGCAGGGGGGAGCTTTTCCTTTGGGGTTTGTGGAGGGCTGAGCTCTAACATACAGGACTGGACAGTGGGGTTTGTATGATTCCCCCTCACACCTGTGCTACAGTGGCTCACAATTATGATCAGGCCCGTTGTGGAACACTTCCTATGCAGTCAGCCCTAGGAAGCTAGGTGCTGTTATTTTGGTTTTTAAAAACCATCATCATTTACAGTCAGCATTTTCCACAGAGGTATATGGAGCATGAGGCTTAAGGAATGGGGCCGGATGGTGAGTTAGAACACACTGTAGGGGAGACAGCTCCTGTAGGTTGCTCCAGGTCTGAGAGGGATGAGCTGCTGAGTTTGCATCTCACCATGTGAGAAAACTAAGACCCTAACCAGGTGGTGCCTTGGTACAGAAACCTGCTGTGTACGGTGAAGCTGGGTAACTGAGAAAGGGGGAGAAAGGAGGACCACCTTCCATCCCTTGTCCCGCCCTCAGGTCTCCCTGACACACAGCTGTGGCTTCTCAGGTAGCCACGCCCAGCTCAGGTGTCTCCAAAGAGCAAGTTATCAGAAACCTTCACTTCCATTGCATAACTGCTAGAACTGGTGTGACCCCCTTGCTACCAGCAGGAGGATGAAATCAGCACCGAGAATGGAAATTGATAGGAAAAAGGCCGTAGTGAACCCTTTCTCAGCCAGACTGAAATGCCCTTACCCAGGGACTCACAGCCATGCTCTAACAAATGTTTTCATTGTCTCATGTCATTGGAATTCACATTTTAGCCCAAAGCCCCCAACTGATACACCCACCTTCTGAGCGAAGCCTCCAGTTCTCTCCTCTGGAACATTCCACCAGTGTCTCCTGACCTTCCTGCCTTCTCCACTCATCCTAGGCCACAGTTCACAGAGAACTGGGGTCAGCTGGACAGATGCTACAATCTGCCATCTCCGGTCAGGGCCCAAAGGACTCTGTGCTATTGGTATGAAGTCACAATCTTACGGATCATTGCAGAGGGAATGGCAGGTGCCCTGTTTCATCCAGACCCTCTAAGGACACTTTTCCTTATCTTTGGATAGCATCATCCCCCAAGTGATTGCCAGCCTTTACCGCTGTCTCCATACCTCCCCTTCAGTTCCTGTCCCCCTCATTCGGGGTAGATGACTTTACTTCTTGCTAAATGGAGACAATTAAGCCAAGAGGTGTGATCTCTTTCAACCTCGGGCCATTATAGTGTATCGTGCTGCTAGGAGTGCCATCCCTGGAGGGAGGCTGCCCAGGTTCAACACTGGATAACCAACTACTGATTGTATGACCTTGAGCAACTTGCTTAACTTGTCTAAGCCCCAGACTCCTGGTATGTAGAACGGTTGAATGGGCCACAATGGTAGTCAGCGCCCAGCAGTGTCAGACGTGCAGCAAGTGTCCAATATGTAGTGGTTCCTATCATGATCTAGACCCAGGCCAAGCTCCCCTCCCATCCTCCAGGTGACCTGCTCTTCTCTGGGTCCCCTGTCCCCTAGGCACCTGCTCCACTAGTCATCCCTTCCGTAGCTCCCATTTCTTCCACACACGGGGCATTTCACTTCACATCCACCCTGGATTATAAATATGGCCAACTTTTAACTTTAACCCCCCCACACAAAACCTTCCAAATCTCCCCCTTGACTCTGCACCTGTCTGTGGGTCCTTAGAGGAGCCCAGGACCTTGAGCTTTTTCACTTACCTCTACCCCTGCTCATCCCAAACCAGATAGGTTGATTTTTCCTTGCTTGGGGTTTGCAGAAAACAGAGGAGTAATTCCCAATCACCCTCCCCTTAAATAGGCAAAGATTTGTTATTTTTAATTAAATATTAAATGAGGGACGCCTGGGTGGCTCAGTCAGTTAAGTTATCTGCCTTCAGCTCAGGTCATGATCTCAGGGTCCTGGGATCGAGCCCTGCATCAGGCTCCCCACTCAGCAAGGAGTCTGCTTCTCTCTCTCCCTCTGCCTCTCCCCCACCCCACCCAGCTTGTGCTCTTCTCTCTCGATGTCTCTCAAATAAATAAATAAAATCTTAAAAAAAAATAAATGTGAAATAAAACAATGTTCTTGTTCCATAGGAATATTCGAGCAGAGATGGAGGCTAGCTTAGAGGGTGCGGGGCAGACCCACCGCGCCCTGAGGCAGTTCCTGGACGCTTGGAGGATCCATTCGCTCTGCTCTTCGCTCTTCGAAGCAGCCAGGACAGACTCCGGCAGGTGTGGTGGGCGTGCTCACGGCCAGGTGACACGTGGGTCTGATCCAGGGCCACCCAACAGTTCTTTGTTGTTGTTTTAGTTTTATGAGTTCTGTAGAACTGGAAAGGTGCCAGTGAAAAGAGCGACTGGCCGTGTGTTAGTTGGTTAAGCCAAACACAGGATCTGGTTGTTTCCCCAGGAATCATCAGGCAAAGATGGGATGACAGATTCGGCTGCTGACTGAACCTCCCACAGCAGTGCACATCTGGACTGGTTGTTGTCACCGCAGTTATGGGAACGAAGGAGTTTCCCAAGGAATGGAAGATTTAGGAGCAAAAGTCATCCCTCACCTTTATCTTTGGCTGAAATGCCTCTTCCACTTTTTTTTTTTTCTGGCTTGAAAACCAGGGTCACTTTTGTGGTTACTGAATCAACGAGGGAAAGGATGAAAGACCCGTGCCATCCTAGAAGTTTATGGTGGTAAATGCCAAAGCTGTGTGTGTAAAGCACTTGAAACTTATCTTGCGGCTGCTACACTCCCCTGTAAGTATTATGAAATTGTTCTCCCCACTTCTCAGTCTTTAAGAGTCCATGTTTACTCTTCCCACTTTGTTACTGCTTACTATATTCCACATGCTGTGACTGGCTCCTGAGACTCTTCTCGTTAGGGTCACCAGAAGCCATCACATTTTCCAATCCAGTGGCCATTGTTCAGCCCCATTCCTAGACCTCTCTAGTGCACTTGAACTACTGAGTGGTGTCTCCTTGAAACTCTGCTACCTTGGCTCCAATGACATCTCATTGCTTGTCATATCCCTTCTCGGTCTCCTTAGCAGATTTCTCTCCGCCCTCTGCCTTCCGTTCTTCTCACTCTACACCTTCTCCCTGAGTGAACTCACTGAGATTCATGGTTTCTACTAACTCCCAAGCCTGTATCTCACTCTCATTTCAACCCCAAGCCTCACACCCATCTATCCGGTTACCCATGGGATATTCCCTGGGTCCATACCTCAAACTCATCATGGCGCAAGCATCTTTCACCGTAAGCAGATTCCTTTCCAGAATTCACTTGTCCAGGGTCATGGTAGCACCCGGGTGCCGCACACTAAAGTAATCCCTTACACCCTACATCCAACCAATCATCAAGTCCTTTGGAATTTACCTCTTACAGATTGTTTTAATCCATTCATTCTTCTATATGCTTTAAGAGCCAGTGTGATTTAATAGTTGTAGTTGAAGGCATCGGTTTGCAGATGAACAAACCTGGGTGCCCATTCTGGCTCCCTTTCTGCAAATTGCTTGACTTCTCCAAACGTCCATGTCATGATCTATGAGATGGGGATACTAGCTGTAGCTACCCTGTAGGATGTGTGAGAATTAAATGAGAGTATAGGGCAAGTCCTTTAGCACAGGGACTGGTGGGCAGTAACAACAAGTGTCAGCCATTCTCATTGTTAGTACTGGATTACCACCTGCCACTGCTGACCCAGCCCAACCCTTCACCACCTTGCCTCTGGATCACTCTAATGGCTTCCTGGCTGGGCTCACAGCCGCCCAGCCAGCCCCTCAGAATGGTGCCATCCCTGTACCTAAATGTCACTCGTGTCATCAGTGTATGTCACACCCCCTCCAAAGCTATGTTTGACACACACACACACACACACACACACCCCATGGCGCTCCTCACTCCCTGGCCCTCCCCTGATTGTCCTTCCTGCACACCTCCGCCATGACTCGCAGCACGCTGTTCCACGATGACTCTCCTTGTTTGTGTTTCTGCCTCTCCCACTAGATTGATGCTTATTAAGGAGGCAGATTTCTGGGCTCCACCTCTTGCCTTTTAAATTGGCATCTCGGGGCGGGGGGCAGAAATAGGCATTTTTTGATGAGCAGCCTCGGCAGGTATAAGGCTACCTGAAGTGTGGACAGGAGTCCTCCACGTGCCTGTGAGCTCTTCAAGGATGAGGGCAGAGCCTTACTCATTTCTGTGTATCCAGGATCTGTCCCAGGGCCTGGCAAACAGTAAGCACTTGATAATTGCTTGTTCCGTGAGTCAGGGACGACTCGGAGGCCGTCCTGAAGCTGGGAGTGGCCTGGTCATGGGGACAGGTGGGGCTTACTGGCAGAGCCCTGCAGGCCAGTGTCCCCGGAAGCCCTACGGCCTCTTTTTGAGAGGCTTTCAACTGACAGTTTATCAGTTTGAATTCTATATATTGAGATCTTGTGTCAAAATTTCATTTTTACAAGAGTCTGATGCTAAAAATAAGTAAGTTTGAAGACTGCTGTGGCAGAACAGTTTTTTAATGTAGAGAGAAAAATCAATCTCCCAGGAGGTAGGAAGTTTTGAAGAACTTTTGGAGCTGTTTCTTTCCCATTTGCCATGGATATTGCTTCATTATCCCAGGATTATAACAAAATTTAGGCTGTGGTGCATTTTTTTGTAAGTTTTTACTTTAATTCCAGGTAGTTAACATACGGTGTTATATTAGTTTCAGGAGTAGGCTATAGAGGTTCAACGGTTCCATACACCACCCGCTGCTCATTAGGCTCTGAGGTTTAATTCATCCTCAAATACAGTGACAGGAAAGACTGGATTTACAGAGATTTCACACTGCCGTACTGTCAGAACAAGATGGCAGGGGGCCATTAGCATCTAGGTTTTCTAAGATCCTACATATAGAGTGTTATTGGAATCCGAAGACATGTTCTCTAAATTCAGAACTATCCTGAACCTCAACACACCTGAGATATCTAACACATTACTGAAATAGAGGATATCCCCATGACCTTTTAATTTCTATGGTATGTTTCTATTATATAATTAATTCCTCTTCTCAACCCCTACATACAATTTCCAAAATAAGTCCCTCAAATATATATCTTAAATTTTACTCCTTATTTCTGCTTCTGGGCACCTTATCCCACACAGTTTACATAGTTTTTCACTAGAAACAGAAGATACCATTTCCTTCCCAGCTTGCAAACCCCCTTCCCATTATGCCTGCTGTTATTGCAAAAGATGGCTTATGACTAAGGGGGTGGTGTCCAAAACAGTCATCAGTTTTCTCACAAGAAGACATGACTCTGAAAAATCTAGGAACTTTAGATTTGCATATACTATTGTGGCCAAAATTTTTAGAAAAATATTTGATCATTACTGGGGCACCTCGCTGGCTCAGTCGGTGGGACATGTGACTCTTGATCTTGGGGTCGTGAGTTCAAGCCCCACCTTGGGCATGGAGCCTACTTTAAAAAAAGAAAAAGAAAAAGAAAAATATTTCATCATTATCAAGAAAAGTGATTAGGAAGATTCTAAATGTTCTGCTATTATCATTCATGAGACTTGCATTGCTATAACTTGAGTCGATGTCATGATTCCTTCTTTTATTCATTACCATCTAGGAGATACTAATATTATGTCTGGAGGTTCCTTCACCAAGTTTTTGAAATTCACAATGTGGGCTGGTCTCAGAGATTGATAGACCTCTCCTGCCACCTAGTGGGAAAACATGCAGTACAGCTCTGCAGGAACTGTCTCCAGGTCCTGGTCGCAAAACATTTGTAAATGATTTTCTTTAGGTAATACTTACCAAGCAATCTCTCTGCTAGGAAATCATCCTCTGAATAGATACTGGCATATAGTATACATCAATAAGAATGTTCATTGTAGCATCTGAAGTACAAATAAATTGGGAACAGTCTAATCAACCCTTGGGGGGCGCCTGGGTGGCTCAGTCGTTAAGCATCTGCCTTCAGTTCAGGTCATGATCCCAGGGTTCTGGGATCGAGCTCTGCATCGGGCTCTCTGCTCAGCAGGAAGCCTGCTTCTCCCTCTCCCACTCGCCCGGCTTGTGTTCCTGTTCTCGCTGTGTCTCTCTGTGTCAAATGAATAAATAAAATCTTAAAAAAAAATAAAAACCTTTAAAAAAACCCAAAACAACCCTTGGTTAAAACCAGTTATACCTTTACCACAGAATACGATGGAACTAATTAAAGAATGGGGTGGAACTATGTGTTATTAACATACAAAACTATATGTTAAAAAAGCAAGGTGCATAAGGTATGATTCTATTCATGTAAAAGTATGTTTTATATGCTTGTAAATACATATAAAATATATAGAAAGATACACACAGAAAAAGAACTTTTAGAGAGTTAGCTTTAAGCAGTAAGAATAAGAGGTTCAGAGACTTTTACCCTCCATTTTGTAACTTTATATACTGATTGAAAAAAAATTTTATCCTAAACTTTTTATATTTCCAAGTTTTGTTTGTTCTTGATTATAAAACGAGTATGTATTTATTATAGGATATTTGGAAAATAGAAATAAGCATTAATTATTTTTTTATAAATTACTTGTAACTTCAGCACTGAGAGATACAACTTCCTTTAATGTTCTTAAGTTTTATTATATTTTATTTGGAAACTTTATGGTTCGAGAACAAGCAACAGGATGAAAAAGTTCACAATAAGAAGTCTCAGAATATCCAGGCCATCCTGCCACCTGTAAGTAAGCGCGTTCATTAGTTTCTTGGATGTGTATTCTGTTGACCAGCCCCCAGCCCCCAGCAACACTGATCCACCTTTAGATCTCTATGGATTTGCCTATTTTGGACATTCTCTATAAATGGATGCATACAATCTGTGGTCTTTTGGAATTGCCTTTTTTCACCAAACATAACGTTTTCAAGATTCGTCCATGTGTCAGTACTTTATTCCTTTTTATGGCTGAGTAATAATCCATTGTGAGGATATGCCGCATGCTGTTTATCCATTCATCAGTTGATGGACATTTAGGTTGTTTTCACTTTTGTCTATTATAAATAACGCTACCATGAACAATTGTGTATAAGTTTCTCTGTGGATATACGTTTTCATTTCTCTTGGGTTTATACCTAAGCGTGGACATGCTGGGTTATACGGTAATTGTATGTTTAACCTTTGGAGGAACTAACTGCCAGACAGTTTCCAAAGTAATTGCACCCTTTTACTATCTCACCAGGATGAGGGTTTTGATTTCTCCACCCGCTCATCAACACCCACTCTCTCTTTTTATTGCAGCCATCCTACAATGTGAATTGAAATCTCACTGTGATTCTGATTCGACTTTCCCCAATGGCTAATGATGTTGAGTTCTTTTACTGTGCTTGTTGGCCATTCGTTTGTCTTCTTTGGAGGCATGTCTATTTAAGTCTTTTGCCCATTAAAAAGCTTTAATGAGATATAATTCACCTAACATATAATTCACCCATTTAAAGTGTATAAATCAATGGTTTCAGTTCATTTGCAGAGTGGTAGCACAACCATCACAACCAGTCTTAGGACATTTTCATCACCTCAAAGAGAAACACATACCCTTGAGCTATTGCCCTCCTAATCTCTTTCCCTCCCCTCATCAGTCTTAGGCAACCACTAATCTACTTCTGTTTTTATAGATTTGCCCATTCTGAACATTTCATATAAATGGGCTCATACACTATATAGTTTTTTGTGTCTGGATTCTTTCACGTAGCATGATGTTTTCAATGTTCATGTATGTTGGGGCATGTATCAGAATTCTGTTACTTTTTATGGCTGAGTAGTAGTCCATCACTTGTATATGACCACGTGTTATTTATCCATAACACTTGGGTTATTTCCACTTTTGGGCTATTGTGATAATGCTGCAATGAACATTGCAATGCAAGTATGTTTGAATCCTTGTTTCAATTCTTTTGGGTATATACCTAGGAAGGGAATTGCTGGATTGTCTGGTAATTCTATGTTTAGCTTTTTGAGCAAATGCCAAACTTATTCACAACAAATACACCATTTTACATTCCTATATGTAGGAATGTAGTAGCAATATATGAGGGTTCTGATTTCTCCACATTCTCACTTTTTTTTTTAATTCTTATAGCCATTCTAGTAGGAGTGAAGTAGTATTTCATTATAGTTTTAATTTGCATTTTCCCAATGACTAATGATGTTGAGCATCTTTTCATGTGCTTATTGGTCATTTGCATATCTTCTTTCAAGGAGTATCTATTCAAATCCTTTGCCCATTTTTAAATTGGGTTATTTGTCTTTTTGCTACTGAGTTGTAAGAGTTACTTATATATTCTGGATATTAAACCCTCATCAGATATATGATTTACAAATATTTTATCCCATTCTGTAGGTTATACTTTCACTTTCTTGTTAATGACCTTTGATATACAAAAGTTTTTAATGTTGATAAAATTCAACTTATATTGTTGTTGCTTGTGCTTTTGGTGTCATACCTAAGAGTCCATTCCAAGTCAAAGGTAATAAAGATTTACTTCTATGTTTTCTTCTCAAAATTTTATGGTTCTACTTGTTATCCTTAGGTCAGTGATCCATTTGAGTTAATTTTTGTAGATAGTGTGAGGTATGGTTCCAACTCATTCTTTTGTATGTGGATATCCAGTTGTCCCAGCACTATTTGATGAAGAAATTATTCTTTCTTTAATTGAATGGACTTGGCACCTTTGCCAAATTCAGTTGGCCATAGATGTATATGTTTATTTCTGGATTCTCAATTCTATCCCATGTGTCGATCCTTATGCCAGTTGTAAGTTGTATAGTTGGGAAGTGTGAGTCCAACAACTTTGTTCTTTTTCAAGGTTGTTTTGGCTATTTGGGGCCTCTTGCAATTCCATATGAATTTTGAGAATTGGTCTTTCCAGCTCTGAAAAAAAAAATCCTAGAAGTGTGATAAGAATTGCACTGAATCTGTAGATTGCTTTGGGCAGTATTGCCACATAAACAATATTAAATTGGGCGCCTGGGTGGCTCAGTCAGTTAAACATCTGCCTTGGGCTCAGGTCATGATCTCAGGGTCCTGAGATTGAGTCCCACATCAGGCTCCCTGCTCAGCGGGGAGTCTGCTTCTCCCTCTCTCTCTACTCCTCCCCACTGCTTGTGCTCTCTCTAGCGCTCTCTCTCTCAAATAAGTAAGTAGAATCTTTTTAAAAATTTAAATAATAAACAATATTAACTCTTCCATTCCATCAAATGGGATGTCCTTCCATTTTGAGGGATTTTCTTTCAGCAATGTTTTTTAGCTTTCAGTGTGCTAGTCTTCCACCTCCTTGGTTAAATCTCTTACTATGTATTTTATTCTTTTGGATGCTATTGTAAGTGGAATTGCTTTCCCAATTCCCTTTTTGTATTGTTCATTGCAAATATGTAGAAACATAACTGATTTTTTTTCTTTTTTGCACATTTTTAGTTGAAATTCTAGTTAACATACAGGGTAATAGTAGTTTCAGGTGTACAATATAGTCATTCAACACTTCAGTATAACACCCTGTGCTCATCACAAGTGCCCTCTTTAATACCCATCACCTATTTCACCCATGACCCCACCCACCTCTCCTCTGATAACCATCAGTTTGTTCTCTACAGTTGAGAGTCGACTTCTAAGAAGCACACTGATTACGGATTATTTATTATTTTCTAAAAATAGAACATGTCACCTGTGAATCTAGATAGTTTTACTTCTTCCTTTCCTATATGAATGCCAACTATTTCTTTTTCTTGTCTAATTGATCTGGGTAGAACTTCCAATAAAATGTTGAATAGCCGTGGTGAAAGTGAGTACCTTGTCTTGTTCTTTATCTTAGAGGGAAAGATTTCAGTCTCTCACCATGGAGTAAGAAGTTAGCTGTGGGTTTTTTTTTTTAAGATTTTATTTATTTGAGAGAGAGACAGATAGCAACAGAGATAGCGAATGAGAGCACTAGTAGGGAGGAGAGAGAGAGGCAAACTCCTTGCTGAGCAGGGAGCCTGATGTGGGGCTCAATCCCAGGACCCTGGGATCATGACCCGAGCTCAAGGCAGATGCTTAACCAACTGAACCACCCAAGTGCCCCTAGCTTTGGGTTTTTCACAAGTGCCCTTTATTCCGAGAAAGTTCCCATTTACAGCTTCTTTTCTAAGTGTTTTCTATCATAAAATCGTGTTGGATTTTGTCAAATGCCTTTTCTGTATCAATTGAAATGAGCATTTTTACCGTTTTTTTAATGTGTTGTATTACATCAATTGATTTTCTTATGTTGAACCAACACATTCTGAGATAAAACCACTTTGTAATGACATATAATCCTTCAAATATGTTGTTGGCTTTGGTTTGCTAGTATTCTGTTGAGGATTTTCACATGAATATTCATAAGGGATATTGGTCTGTAATTTCCTTTTCTTCTGATGTCTGTCTGTCGTTGGTATCAGGGTAATGCTGGCTTCACAGAATGAGTTAGAAAGTGTTCCCTCCTCTTAATATTTTTGGAACACTTTGAAAAGCATTAGGGTTAATTCTTCTTTAAATGTTTTGTAGAATTCACCTGCAAAGCCATCTGGTCCTGTTCTTTTGTTGTTGTAAGGTTCTTGCAATCTCTTAACTTGCATAGGTTTGTTCACATTTTCTATTTCTTCTTGAATCCGTTTTGGTAATTTTTGTGTTTCTCGGTATTTTTCTAAGTTATCTAGTTATCAGCATACAATTGCTCATACTATTATATCATTTTTATGTGTCAGTTTGATAGTAATGATTCACGTTCATTTCTGATTTTAGATATTTGTGTCTCCTCTCTTTTTTGTCACTTTAGCTAAAGGTTCATCAATTCTCTTGATCTTTTTGAAGAACCAACTCTTTAGTTTCATTGATTTTCTTTACTGTTTTTTTATTCTATATTTTACTTATCTCTGTTCTAATCTTTATTATTCTTCCAGTCTTGGGTTTAGTTTGATCTTCTTTTTCTAGTTCCTTGAGATATAAAGTTATGTTATTGATTTGATGTCTTTCTTCTTTTTAAAATGTAGGTATTTACAGCTACAAATTTCTCTCTGAGCAATGTCTTCACTACATTCCAAATTTTGGTATGTTGTGCTTTCTTTTTTTTTTAATTTTTAAAAAAATTTTTAAAGATTTTATTTACTTATTTGACAGAGAGAGAGAGAGAGAGAGAGAGAGAGAGCATGAGCAGGGGGCAGGAGCAAGGGGAGAGCAAGTAGCAGGCTCCCCAATGAGCAGGGACCCTGATGGGGACTCGATCCCAGGACCCTGGGATCATGACCTGAGCTGAAGGCAGACACTTGACCAACTGAGCCACCCATGTGCCACGTATGTTGTGTTTTATTTTTTATTTTATTTTATTTATTTATGTATTTTTATTTTATTTATTTTTTTCCCTGTATGTTGTGTTTTCATTAGCATACAAAAACTGCTGCTCAGGGCACCTGGGTGGCTAGGGTCAGCTAAGTAGCCAACACTTGGCTTTGGCTCAGGTCATGATCTCATGGTCCTGGGATTAAGCCCTGCATCAGGCTCCCCTGCTCACACTCTCTCTCTCTCTAAAATAAGTAAATAAATCTTAAAAAACAAAAAACAAAAAACACTGCTGCTCTACAGCTCCATCCTCCTCCTCTTTATGTTGTTGTTATCATAAATTGCATCTTTATTTAATGTGTGCCCAAGAACCCAAATTTGTAGTTTTATGTACTTGTCTTTTAAGTCATGTAGGAAATTAAAAAATGGAGTTAAAAATAAAAAATACAATGATATTAACTTTTACATTTATCTATTTATTTACCTATATCAGAGATCTTCATTTCTTCATATAGTTTGAGTTTCTGTTTGGTGTCCTTTCATTTTAGCCTGAGAGATTTCCTTTAGCATTTTTTGTAGAATAGGTCTAATGGAAATGAACTCCCACAGATTTTGTTTTTCTGGAATGACTTAATTTCTTCTACATTTTTGAAGGACAGTTTTACTCGATATAAAATTCTTGGTTAACATAATCTTTTTTCTTTCAGTACTTCAAATATATCATCCCCCTGCCTTCTAGCCTCCACGGTTTCTGTTAGAAATTGGCTGTTTATCTTATTGATGAGCTCTTGTTATGTGATGAGTTGCTTCTCTCTTTTTGCTTTCAAGATTATCTCTGTCTTTGGCTTCTGTGAGGGCTCACTGAAGAGTGGGGGCCGTTAACTTTCAACTGCCAGGCTAGAGAGAGAGTCACTACCATATTCATCCTGCCCATCAGCACTGAAAGCCTTTGGGGAGTGAAACAGCATCACCTAGTGGAGCCACAGTCGCTTACACCAAGCCCCACCCCCTGGCCCTGGAGGTGCATTACCACTGACACAAGTCAGCCTGAGAATCAGCACAGCAGGCCCCTCCCCCAGAAGACCAGCAGAAACAACTTGCATGCTCCAAGTCTACTGATCATAGAGTGCTGCAAAGCTTCAGGTTTAGGAGAAATAGGATCTAACTTCATTTTTACTTTTATTCTTTATTTTTTTCATTCATTTTCTTTTTTTTAATTCCCTTTTTTTATTGTTTTTTAAAAAGTTTAATTTTAGATACATACTTTGTTTTTTGTTTTTTGGGGGTTTTTTTTTGGATTTTATTTATTTATTTGACAGAGAGAGAGGGAGAACAAGCAGGGGGTGTGGGAGAGGGAGAAACAGACTTCCCGCTGAGCAGGGAGCCCGATTTGGGGACTCGATCCCAGGACTCTGGGATCATAACCTGAGCCAAAGGCAGACGTTTAACTGACTAAGCCACCCAGGTGCCCCTCTATACACACTTTGTATATATTTTTTTTTATTTTCAGGTTTTTTTTTTCTTTTTCTTTTTTCCCTCTTTCTTTTTTTTTCTTTCTTTCTTCCTTTCTTTCTTTATTTTTTTTTTTTTTAATTTTGGGATCTAGATTCTTTTAACAATCAGGCAAGAACACACCCAGGAGTTAGTTTTTTTTGGTTTCTGTTTTGTTTTCTTTGTTTTATGAGGGTTTTTTTTTCTTTCTTTCTTCTTTTCTTTTCTGGACAAAATGATGAGATAGAGAAATTCACCCCAAAAGAAAGAACAGGAAGTAAAAGTCATGGGGATTTAATCGATATAGATATAAGTAAGATTTCTGAACTAGAATTTAAAAACACCAATTATAAGGATACTGGCTGGGCTTGAAAGAAGCATAGAAGATACTAGAGAATCTGTTACTGCAGAGATAAAAGAATTAAGATCTAGTGAGGCTAAAATTAAAAGTGCTATAAACTGAGATGTAATCCCAAATTGAGGCCATAAAATGAGGGTGGGTGAGTCAGAAGGGCAAATCAGTGATATAGAAGACAAAATTATGGAAAATAATAAAGCTGGAAAGGAGAGGGAAAGAAAGGTAATAGGCCACAAAGGTAGACTTAGGGAACTCAGCAACTTATTAAAACATAATAACATTCATATCACAGGAGTCCCAAAAGATGAAGAGGGCAAAAAAGGGGCAGGTTTTTTGAACAAATTAGAGCTGAAAACTTCCCTAACCTGGGGAAGGACGTAGACATCAAAATCCAAGAAGTACAGAGAACTCCATTTAATTCAACAAAAGCCAATCATTGCCAAGGCATATCAGAGTCAAATTTACAAACTACAGACAAGGAAAGAATCCTGAAATCAGTAAGGGAAAAAGTCCTTAACCTATAAGGGAAGACAGATCAGGTTCATAGCACATCTGTCTACAGAAACGTAGAAGGCTAGAAGAAAATGGCAGGAAATATTCAATGTGCTGAATGGGAAAAAATATGCAGCACGAGGTTTTTATCTAGCGAGGCTGTCATTCAAAATAGGAGAGATAAAGAGTTTCCCAGACAAACAAAAACTAAAGAAGTTTGTGGCCACTAAACCAGCCCTGTAAGAAATTTTAAGGGGGACTCTCTGAGTAGAGGAAAAAAAGACCAAAATCAACAAAGCCTAGAAAGGAACAGAGAAAATCTCCAGAAACAGTGACTTTACAGGCAATACAATGGCACTACATTCTTATCTATAAATAATTACCCTGGATGTAAATGGACTAAATGCCCCAATCAAAAGATATAAGGTATCAGAATGGTTAAAAAAAAAAAAAAAAGCAAGACCCATCTACATGTTGCTTACAAGAGACTCATTTTAGACCTAAAGAAACCTGCAGATTTAAAGTGAGAGGATGGAGAGTGCTCTATCATGATAATGGACATAAAAAGAAAGCCAGAGTAGACATACTTATATCAAACTAGATTTTAAAACAAAGACTATAATAAGAGATGAAGAAGGGCATTATATCATAATTAAGCCATCTATCCATCAAGAAGATCTAACAGTTGTAAATATTTATGCCCCCAAATTAGGAGTACCCAAATATATAAGTCAATTAATAATAAACATAAAGAAATTCATTTGTAATAATGCAATAATAGTAGGGGACTTTAACACCCTACTTACAGCAATGGACAGATCACCTAAGCAGAAAATCAACAATGGCTTTGAATGACATACTGGACTGGATGGATTTAACAGATATATTCAGAACATTTCATCCTAAAGCAGCAGAATACACATTTTTTTCGAGGGCACATGGAACATTCTCCGGAATAAATTACATACTGGGTCTCAAGTCAGCCCTCGACAAGTACAAAAAGGTCGAAATCATACCATGCATATTTTCAAACCACAACACTATGAAACTTGAAGTCAACCACAAGAAAAAGTTTGGAAAGACTTCAAATATATGCAGTTAAAGAACATCATACTAGGGGTAACTGGGTGGCTCAGTTGGTTAAGCAACTGCCTTCAGTTCAAGTCATGATCCCAGAGTCCTCAGATCAAGCCCCATGTCGGGCTCTTTGCTTAGGGAGCCTGCTTCTCCCTCTCCCTCTGCCTGCTGCTCCTCATGCTTGTGCTCTGTCTCTCTGCCAAATAAATAATAAAATCTTAAAAAAAAAAAAGAACATCCTACTAAAGAATGAATGGGTTAACCAGGAAATTAAAGAAGAAATTTAAAAAATACATGGAACCAAATGAAATGAAAACATGACAGCTCAGGGACACCTGGGTGGCTAAGTCAGCTAAGCACTTGCCTTTGGCTCAGGTCATGATCTCAGGGTCCTGGGATTGAGTCCCACATCAGGCTCCCTGCTCAGTGGGGAGCCGGCTTCTCCTTCTGCCTGCCATTCCCCCTGCTTGTGCTCACTCTCTCTCTCTGACAAATAAATAAATAAAATATTTTTTTAAAAAAAAGGAAAAAAAAATACAGTCCAAAACATTTTGGATGCAGCAAAGGTGGTCCTAAGAGGGAATTGTACCAGACATTTAAAGAGGAGTTAACACCTATTCTTCTGTTACAAAAAATAGAAATGGAAGGAAAACCTCTGAACTTATTCTACAAAGCCAGCATTACTTTGATTACAAAACCAGACAAAGACCCCACTAAAAAGGAAAATTACAGGCCAATAGCCCTGATGAACATGGATGCAAAAATTCTCAAGAAAATACTAGCAAATCAAATTAAACAGTACATTATTTGCCATGATAAGGTGGGATTTATTCCTGGACTGCAGGGGTGGTTCAATATTCATAAATCAATCAGTGTGATACACCATGTTAATAAAAGAAATGATAAGAACCGGGGAGAGGAGCAAGATGGTGGAGGAGTGGAGACCCGGATTTCATCTGGTCTCAGGAATTCAGCTGGATAGGGATCAAACCATTCTGAACACCTACGAACTCAACAGGAGATCACAAAAGAGAGTAGCAACAACTCTGAACAGAGAAGCGACCACTTACTG